>NC_090436.1:69222620-69463719 GCF_031143425.1 Pleurodeles waltl
AATGATCAGAGCCTATAACTGCCAATAGCGTTTGTCCACGTGTATGCCAAAGGAAAAGTGGAAAATGTTCTAACTTTTCTGTTAAACAGAAAAAATATTCTATTGTTTGCTCTAAGCTTTAGGTTTTATAGATCAACTTAAATTATACATGTGGATTCCCAGAAGCAACAGTAGCCAGGAGACCAAGAAATGGAAGTTGGAGTAAACTAGATGCCCAGCCTTTGCCTTTCACAATATCATAATTGAAGCCTATCCAGTGCAATCTTTCAGCTCTGCAGAAAAAAAGCCTGCCCTGCAAGCAAGAACTCATCAGTATATGCAAAAAGAACAGATGATGGACGTAATGCTGAACAATACAGACATTCACCCCCGAGTCACAAAGATCTGGGTTTAACGCCCAGAAGTGGGTCCCGTGCTCCGCATGCCACTGGTGTCAAGCTGGAGAAGGGGAATACCCAAAAACTGGTCCCAGGATGCTTGCTTCCAGTCCAGGGAGGACTTGGCTTGGCAGTTCAGGCTGCACTGTTACCAAGGGGAACAGGGAAAGACTGTTTTGCGTATAGCTGGGTTCAAACTGGAATGTCATGGGTAGCAGAAAACAATGGATTTAGGCCCAGATCTCTGTACTGGGGGTGAATGTTTGACATTGTTCAACATTCTGTCCATCAATGGTTCTTTTTGCATTCATCAACGTATTACATCTGAATCACTACACTATGAAGCGAATTCCCCTATCCTGTCCCATCCTCCCCTACATACACCAGAATATCCCGACCGCTTACAGCAGCTTTTCTCCAACCCAATCAGTCCACTGCTTGGGTGCTGTTCACCTCTGCTTTTGACCCGCATTGACATCTGAACGTACCCTGTTATAACATATCACCACCAACTATGTGAGACACCAGTAGTTTGCTCCTAGATTGACTCTATAATAAACTTATTTTCTCATAATCACTCATTAACTGTTCCAAATCCTAAATTTATGATTCCACAGCAAAGCTACAGCAACATGCTAAGTGTTAAACATAACATTTTTCAATCTTTAGCTGTGTGCTTCAGAAATAAATCATTTGAAATTACAACTCTAAAGGCTGTCTAGAAAAAAAAAAGAAATATCATACATGGCATAGGAGTTGTACATTGTGACCAAATCAATGGGGCAATGTTCACTTAGTGATAGATGCTAATCCAGAACAGCAGGCAATATTATTGCAAAATATATTTCCCAGTTTTACTAAACCTAACAAAAATAATGGTGGGTGGCATGGCTGCCTGAGTGAGGCTGTGAAAGTTATCTGTTTTTCTTTCTATTTTTGCTTGGATAATGGAAAAGTGAGGATTTACACGTGCACCTCGCTAACACTCAAACATATCAGCGAAGAATAAAAACTGAAGTACATGCATGCAGATGTGCGGAGTGTAATGTGCAATTGATTACCATTTATTGGCATTGTTGAGTGTGGGGAGGGGCTATTACTGATGAGAAGCGAAGCCTCCAGTGGGTCATGATGCCCCTCCTCCCGTGAAGCCTCCACTGGGTCATGATGCCCCTCCTCCCGCGAAGCCTCCAGTGGGTCATGATGCCCCTCCTCCCGCGAAGCCTCCACTGGGTCATGATGCCCCTCCTCCCTCCCGAGATTGGTAATAAGTAGCAAAGTATACTCTGTATGGGTCATGTCATGTCATTGGTCTTATATTTGTTTAAAAAATATATTTAATTAAACCAAGGCACAAGGTGTGAAATTTGTATGGCAATGTAAAGGCGCATTGAAGAAGTTTCATGACTATTAGGATAGGTTCTTCATGCATAAAGTAAATGAAAATTGCAATTTAAGAGGGAGTAAATAGTGCTTTATCATGTTCATTTATCTCTACTGTGATAATAAACTACAATTCGACCTTTGCAATTAGGTGTGTCCAAAACGGATGTAATTTGCAGTTGCATAATTACATGAAATAACCAATTATGTGAAATTATACATAATTATGCAAAATGCATCCACACTTCAAAAAGGACCTGAATGGCCCGTTCAGGTAAATATTCAGCTCGCAAATGTAATTTCAAGTTGTTTTCCAATTGCTCGCATTCAAAAACTGCTGCTTCTGTTCAGATTTGTAGTTTTGTGCTAAATAATTACCCAGTGGTCCACTTGAGTAAAAAATCTACCTCAAATGTTTGTTGACCGCCATGTTAAAGGAACTATTGCATTCAAAACACTACTGCTTGCGTTCAGATTTGTAGTTTTACACTTGAACAATACTCGAACAATCTGCTAGAGTAAAAATTCTACCTGAAATGCTGCTTGCATTCACAAATTACCCTAATGGTAAATCTAGTGTTAACATTTCCCTCAAATCACGCAATTTGGTAAAATGTTGTAATGCCTGTAATTGCACGTACATTTTATTAAGCAAAGGTTTTCATTTTACAACAAATATAGCAGCCTAATTATTATTTCTCCAGGCCTACTTTGCCTGTGTGTTTATTAGTACAATTGTTCTAGGTAACATGTTATTGGGCCACATTTAGTTTCACTGTCATTATGTGTGCGTTTATTTATGTTTATGAAATTAGGAATGCATGCAACGAATGATCTAAGTCACAATCGCCATGTTTCTCTTGAGTTAAGTTAAGTTTAGTATTTTTGACATCTGTGTCAAAAATGTGTTTTGTTCATGTTGTTTGACTAGGTGTTATGTCATGGGTTGTATGCCTTTCTAAATATAACTGATACATTTCATTTTTTTGAGACATTTGAGCCTCAGACATAACAAACATTTTACCATTTTGTCAGTTAATTCCATTTTTGTCATATACATATTTGTCATTTCCACAGTGGTCTTGGGTACTCAGAGACATGGAAAAGCCATGGCCCTGGGATCGGCCATCTTAGAAGATGGCTGCCCTTGCTGTGCACAATTTTTATTTCACAGAAAGAAACTCGCAAGTCAGAATCAACTTGCAAGTTTCAATATGGTGGGGAAAAACATTTTTCAAACTTAGGGGCATATTTATTCTCTCTTTGCGCCGAATGTGCGTCAAAATTTTTGACGCACAATCGGCGCAAACCCTGCCAAATATTTATACTTTGACGTCCGACCCCGCGGGCGTCAAAGTTCCACCATGTGTGTCATTTTTTGGAAGGGGGAACCAGCCTTGCGTTAATTAAATGCAAGGTAGGCGTTCCCTTCCAAAAAATGACTTTAAGGCCTGTGCGCCTTATTTATACTGTGACGTCATTTTGACGCACAGGAGGGGGCAGGCCTTAAAAAACGGCGCCCAGCCTGATGGGCGCCGTTTTTTAACGCCTGGGTCAGGGCAGGCGTTAAGGGACCTGTGGGCTCAGAAGGAGCCCAGAGGTGCCCTCCCATGCCCCCAGGGACACCCCCTGCCACCCTTGCCCACCCCAGGAGGACACCCAAGGATGGAGGGACCCATCCCAGGGAAGAAAAGGTAAGTTCAGGTAAGTTTTTTTTTTCGTATTTGTTTTGTGGCATAGAGGGGCCTGATTTGTGCCCCCCTACATGCCACTATGCCCAATGACCATGCCCAGGGGACATAAGTCCCCTGGGAATGGCCATTGGGCAAGGGGGCATGACTCCTGTCTTTGCTAAGACAGGAGTCATTTCAATGGGGGTTGGGCGTCAAAAAGAATGGCGCAAATCAGGTTGAGGGCTGAATTTTGCCTCAGACCTGACTTGCCCCATTTTTTGACGCCCAAGCTCCATTTTCCCCTACGCCGGCTCAGCCTGGTGTGAGTCATTTTTTTTGACGCACACCAGTCCGCTGCGCCGGCTAACGTCATTCAATAAATAAGGCGCCCGCATGGCGCTTTGGAATGGCGTTAGCCGGCGGTAACATTTTGGACGCACAACTGCGTTGGCGCAGTTGTGCGTCAAAAAGTATAAATATGGGCCTTAATCTAGCCAACCACATTGTTTTATAGTTTGAAAATGTGATTGAGAGGTTTGACTCATTAACTTAATTGGCATAGATACACTAAAATGTTAAACCTTTAACTCTGTTAAGTCTGCTGATAACCTGTTTTAAACAATAATATCTCAGAAACCTCTGAATGGATTTATGCCACACCAAAAAAACATACATTTTGAGTAAAATTCTACTTTCCTGCTAAAATTGGTCTAAATCCATGAAACATGTTGGGCCTTATATGAGAGCAGCATTTCCTATAAAAGCTAAATAGGGAATTCACTAATTTCTTCACTGACCCTTAACTTTGTTTCCCATGCACGGACCTTTATGAAAACTGGTATGCCGAAACTTAGATGACTGAGTTCAAATATTGCCAAGTTGCGTGCAAATCCATCCATGGCATCAAAATTTAAGCACTTAAAAATGCCTTTTCAATAAAAAACTTAACTCACACATAACTACACAGGGGTTATTGCAGCTACCTATTTTATGTATTATGATTGCTGAAGTAAAACAACACGTTAGAAAGGCATTTAATGCAAACATAGCGAGCAGCACAACAAATAATCGAGAAGCAATTTTCATTTCATCTGACCAGAGGTCTCTCCAAAAAACCCAAAAGGTGGAGCATGAAATGCTAGAATGCCTGCAAATTTGGGTCTGTAATTTACATCGGTTTCTTAGTACAAGTCAAATGAGTGCAATTATGTCACAGAAACTTGGTACTTCCAGCAAAATCTATTGGGCAGGTGGCAGGATCTTCTCATGAAGAAGATGCAAGATGTCCTTGAAATCGACATACCATACTTGAACACAATGATGACTTAATGATTTCTTAAAACTGTGCTTCTTGTTGTCAATATCGAAAATGAGGCTGCGAGGTGCAGGACATGTGCAAATGTACTACCTCAAACCCTAACCTCGCCCTCACAACAGTCCCTCGCATCCAACGAACTACAGCCGGCGACAGATCGTTCTTCCACCTCGCCGCCAAGACCTGGAACACCCTCCCCGTCCACCTACGACAGACCCAGGCCCTGATGACCTTCAGGAAACCCCTCAAAACATGGCTGTTCGAGCAGTAGCACCTCCCCCTTCCCCCCCCAGCGCCTTGAGACACTCATGGGTGAGTAGCATGCTCTACAAATCATTGATTGATTGATTTATTGAAATACAATGGCATCTTGGCCTACCAGAGCCATGGGACTTTGCAGGCATATGGTAGCAAAACGGGCACATCAAATTAATAAGAAAACATGCATCTATATTTGATTATAAAATATATCAGTGTGCGTTGTGACATAGAGGGGCACGGAAACATTGATGTTAAAGCAACAAGACTATGGGGGTCCTTCTGACCCTGGCGGTCCAAGACCGCCAGGGCCACGAATGACGGAAGCACCGCCAACAGGCTGGCGGCGCCGTGGTCAGAAAACCGGGGCCGGCGGTTTCCCGCTGTTTTTGCCCCGGCTGGGCGAATCCGCCAGGGCCGCTGCCCTGGGGATTCTGACCCCCTTACCGCCAGCCTGTTTCTGGCGGTTTTCACCGCCAGGAAGAGGCTGGCGGTAAGGGGTGTCCCGGGGCCCCTGCACTACCCATGCCACTGGCATGGGCAGTGCAGGGGCCCCCTAACAGGGCCCCATGAAGCTTTTCACTGTCTGCCTAGCAGACAGTGAAAAGCGCGACGGGTGCAACTGCACCCGTCGCACCGCCGCAACACCGCCGGCTCCATTCGGAGCCGGCTCCTGTGTTGCGGCCCCCATTCCCGCTGGGCCGGCCGGCGCTAACTTGGTTAGCGCCCGCTGGCCCAGCGGGAATGTCGGAATGAGGGAAGCGGTATTTTGGCCGCATGGCGGCCAAATGCCGGTTCCCGCCTGGCGGGCGGCTACTGCCGCCCGCCAGGGTGGGAATCAGGCCCTATGTTTTCACAAAACATATTAAAAATGTACCTACATTTAAATGCCATTCAAAGCTTTCGGACCTTGACTGTAGTTATTCTGTGAACCTGAACGCCTTTACTCCCATGCTGACATAGAGGCATGGGTCAGAAGCAATGGCTGTGGTAACAATGCAGACTCCTTTTCAGCTTTTGTAGTCAACCCCTCCTGGAGGTGCATGTTATGCCCTATCCTCAATATACATCATCTACAAGCGCCACCTTGCAGACAGCATCCTCACTGACTGAGAAGTACCTATTCAGTCAGAGACAAAATTATAACCTGGAAAAAATATAGTACCAAACTATATTAACAAACGAAAGAAATGCACATAATCAAGCAACGAGTTAAAGGGAGTAAATGAAAATTTATGAAGGCAGGATGGTGGAATTATAGAACCCAAGAGGCCAAAGCGTGAGACAAATTACAGTTGTCAATACATACTAACCCATCAAACTGACGAGCAAATCTGTTCAAGGATAGGAAAAAGTAGATCTCTGAATGATAACAACTTTCATGTGCAAGGAAACCTTTAGGTACAAATATGTCGCCTAATTAGCCTAGTGTTTTTGGTGCATAAAGCATACTTCTGTTCTGGTAAAGTTCTAAATTATGCATGCCTGCTATCCTTTAAATAACAAAGTCAGGTTGCAGAAATGTTATGGGGGTGTGTGTGGTGTGTCTGTGTGCGTGTAATTTTCACAATCTATGCATAAATGACGGTCCTCTATTGCCAGAGACGTGTCAGGGCATTGGCTAGGGACGTTTGCATGTATACACATATGTATTTATGTGAGTGTACCTGTGCTGATGGAATTTATAGAAGGTAAAACTAGCAATAAAACAAAAGAAAACAGTACAAAAAGTGATGGGAGCTACAAGATAGGTAGGTGGCCATAGGTGTCTTAATGAATCTCAAATAAATTAGGGGCGAGTCAAATATATATTTATGGAATGTGAGTCAGTTTTTGCATGCTTTGCAAGATGTGTAGGAAAATGTGTCTCGAATGGGAAGGTAAAAAATTTATGGACAAAGCCATGTAAAAAGTGAAAAACATTTAAATTAATTATAATAAAATGTATACATAATTTATCTTTGTGGTTGCCATGCATCTACATGCGTAGTCCGTACCATTTTTAATTTTTTCATATACCCACCACTCTTTATGAAATAGCTGTCAAATAACAAACCAGTCATAGCTTGGAAACAAGATAGTTGTAAGCCATTTACTGCATGTGACTGTCTGCATATTGTCATAATCAGTCCTATAGCGTTTAAGGGCTTGATTGAAGGAGAGTGGACGACGACAGAATCTCCATCGGTGTCTCATGTGCTCAAGCATTTCCTTCTATCCATATGTCCATGAGGTGTAGTCAGCTCTGAAGCTACCTTGACCAGCACCTTAGAGAGACTAGATAGTTGGATAATGACATCGTAGCACCAGGCAGTGCTGCTGGCCAGAGTTTATGTCGAAAATGTCCCCATTCCCCACTTGCCTTGATGGAATTTCCGCTGATGTTTTTACCACCAAAGTGTCCCTGCTCATGACAGAGATAACCATTGTGGTGGGGAAATCTCTGCTGCCATGAGTGATAACTTAAAACGCAATGGAATTTACACCATCATTGTCAGATACAAATTGAACGAGCATTCTTCTTCCAAGACGAGAGGACAGGGCAATTCAGCATCGTAGAAGCAAGGGAGTGAGAAGGAAAACATCAAACAGTAGCTCATGTTGTCAGGGCTCATGAGTTTCACATTGATACTGTAACGTGCTTTCACAACAATGATGCCTGTACTGGGCAGTTTAGACATAAATCTCTGGTGCACTTAAGGCCACCAGAAAGAAAACTCATGAACAAATAGGATAAGGCAGTGATTAGATATACTCAAAGTTGTATAGATGAGTTGGTCCTTTTAATTTAACCAATGTAGAAACAAAATCAAATTATATGAAATGTTTACATAGTAATCTAGGTATTGGTATTGGAAAAAGTGCTCACTGTACAAACACACAAAATAATATTTATAGATTGTTTTGCTCCTGCTTCTTTTGTGCAGTGGGCAAACCCGTCAAGCATCCATCAGAGATTGTCAACATAGAAGAAGAATCGGGTGCATGGTCAGCAGTGCCCCTTTTGTATTACAGTTCACAATCAATCAATCAATTCTGTAGTATGACTTATCACCCGTGGGGTCTTAAGGTGCTGTTGCGGGCATGATGCTCCATCGAATAGCCAGGTCTTGAGGTCTTTCCTGAACTGCTTCAGTGATGCGGTCTGTCTGAGTTTCAGAGGTAGCGTGTTAGATGTCCAGGATGCGAGGTAGAAGAAGGATCTTCCCCCTGTTGTGCTTTTTCAGACTGTGGGAATGGCTGTGAGGACAAGCGGGGAAGAACCGAATTCATGTAGGCGATGCGTTTGTTGACCGGGAGCTAGTGTAGGTCTTTGAGGTGGGGGATGTCCAGGATGAGCCTGACTGCTGCATTCTGGATTCTTTGTAATGTTGATTGCAGTTTCTGTGTGAAACCGACATAGAGTGTGTTGCCGTAGTCTAGTTCGCTACTGATGAGTGCATGCGTGACTGTGCTCCTCGACTCGGTGGGGATTCACTTGAAGATCTTTCGAAGAAGTCAAAGGGTGTGGAAGCATGACGACGAGACGGCGTTGACTTGGCGGGTCATGGACAGAGAGGAGTCCAGGGGCCCAGATTGCATGCATGGTCGGTGGGAGTGGGGGCGTTTTCCAGGTCGGTAGGCCATCAAGAGTCATTCCAGGCATAAGGGGCGGAGCCAATTATGAGGATTTCTGCCTTGTCTGAGTTGAGTTTGATGCAGCTGGCTTCCATCCAGGCAGTGACTGCTCTCATTCCATTGTGGAAAATTCTCTTGGCCTTTGCTGGGTCGTCGGTCAGGGAGAGGATCAGTTGGGCATTGTCGATGACAATGTTTAGGCCGTGTTGTCTGATGATTTGGCGTGCGGGCCATGTAAATGGTGAAGAGTGTCAGGCTGAGTGAGGATCCTGGGGTATCCCGCTGCCTGTTTCTTTGGGTTCTGATTTTAAAGGTGGTAGTCTGACAGTCTGTGTTCTTCCAGTAAGGAAGGATCTGATCCATTCCAGTGCTTCATCGAGGATGCCAGCATGATGGAGTCTGGCGCAGAGTGGGAGACGGTCTCAAATGCAGCGGAGAGGTCGAGGAGGATAAGTGCGGCCGTGTCTCCATGGTCTAGTATGGCACGTATGCCATCAGCGGCTGCTAGGAGTGCTGTTTTGTACTGTGGTTGATCCTGAATCCGGATTAGGATGGGTCTAGGATCTGATGTGTCCCGAGGAATTCGGTGAAGTGCAGGATGACGGCCTTTTCCGTTACTTTGGCTGGAAAAGAGAGCAGAGAGATAGGTCTGTAGTTCTTCATCCCCCTTGGGTCAGTGGTATGTGTCTTGAGCAGTGGGTTAATGTCAGCGTGCTTCCAGTCAGATGGGACGGTGGCAGTCTCGAAGGATCGGTTGATAGTCCGGCAGAGGTCTGGTGCTATGGTGCTCCCGAGTGGATGGAGTTCATGAGTTTCTGGGTTTCCTCTTTGATGATGTGGGCCCAAGAGTTGAAGATCTGGTGCGGCATGGGGTCTGTGGTGGTGTTAGTGGGCAGTGCCGCTGGGTTTTGGTTCTTGAAGCTTTCGTAAATGTCCTGAATTTTCCGGTAGAAGAAGGTGGCGAGGTCATTGCAGGTCTTGAGAGGGAGGGGTAACTGAAGTGTCTGCCTCTGGGTTCATGAATTCTTTGACAATGGTGAAGAGCTCCTTGCTGTTGTGAGCATTGGAGCTGAAGCGTTCTTCAGTGGTGGCTGTCTTAGCGGCTCTGATGTTCTGGTGGTACGCGGTGACTGTGTTCTTGTAGGCTATGCGATCTTCCGTTGATTTGCTGAATCACAGAATTGAATCACTCAGAAGAAGACTTTAGCTGGCAAGTGGTTGAAACATTCCACCAAGAGAAGACATCTTAAAGCTACTGTACAGATGAACTAAAATGGATCCTTCAATTCAATATTGTCTACAATCCAAACATCAGTTGTGGTGCCCATGTCTCTCTCTCAGCAAACTGGTAACGACATTTCCTGAAAATGTATTTTAGAGGGACCAACTTTAGCTGCCTTATTTTGTTGTGCTTTTTAGATTTCACCTCATAGTGAATCACCATCAAATGTGACCTCTGTATGACTCTAAGTTTGGCTCATTTTCACTTACTTTTCTCTTCCTATTCCATGACACAGCATCTTCTGACCTTACTTCTAGGTGCCCAGATTGGCATACGTGCTGCATTATTAAATTGCCTTGTAAACCTAATAATTCATAATTCTCTTTTCTTTCTCCTTAGCCTGTCTCTCAGGCCATGTTATTATCCTTTCAATCCTGATAGTGTTCCTTCATCTTTATAGGGTTGAACATTGTTGACTTATACCGTATGAGCTATGAGCCCATTTGTTTATGAACTGAGACTCAAAAGTAAACTGACACCCACAGATTGTTTCTGAAACATATATAGTGAGTTATTACAACTTTGGAGGAGGTGTTAATCCGTCCCAAAAGTGACTGTAAAGTGACGGATATACCACCAGCCGTATTACGAGTCCATTATATCCTATGGAACTCTTTATACGGCTGGTGGTATATCCGTCACATTTGGGACGGATTAACACCTCCTCCAAAGTTGTAATAACCCCCATAGTTTGTTATGTTATGTGTATTTGTAAAGCGCACCGATATCCTGGTGCTGAGCCGGTGTGTGTGCCTAGAGCTGCCTATGGTTGGTATGTTAATTGAGAAGCCAGTTTTTATGCTTCTTGCAGAGTTCAAGAAGAGAGTAGGACCCTCCGATATGGAGGGGATGGTCATGCCACACTTTAGGAGCGATGTTTAGAGAACATTTGTCCTCCTGACCTAGTTCTATGGCTGCCTGGGATTTATTTGAGTTACAGTCCTTTGAAGGGTAGATGTTAGACCTGGCATCCTTAGGGTGGTCTTCCCCCAGACTTTTTGCCTTTCACCTTCTGTTTCTCGTGTATCTATTTGGTGGCTTTAGGTCTCCAAGCACTTTACCACTGCTGACCAGTGCTAAAGTGCATGTGCTTCTCCCCTAAACATGGTTAACACTGGTGTTCCCACAATTGACATTATTAATAAACTGTAAGTTCCTAGTAAAGTGTAGGAAGCTGGATCTGGATATACTATATCAAAATGAGATATAGTATGCACAGGCTCTCTTTTGTGATAGTGTGGTCAAGCAGTTATGCTTATCAGAGGGTAGAGCAAAGCATTTGTTGTACACACACAGACAATAGAAGAAGCAAACACTCTTTGACTTAACTCCAGACCAATGTTTTTTTATAGCCAAAAATATATTTTCTTAATTTATTTTTACAACCACAAGATTTAAGTTGCAGGTAAGTACTTCAATGGCTTCATATTTCCCACATGTATCAATAGCACTTTGTTTGACATCAATAAGTTATACAGTTTTTGAAATATTGGCAATTATCTGTTTTAAAAGTTGACACTGCAACTTTCAGACACAGTTCCTGAGTGGAAGAAAAGTTTGATCGATTCACAGGTAAGTACAACACTTACAGTTCTAGTCACGGGGTTAGGAAGTCCACAGGTTGGGGTTCATGTTAACCCCAAACACCCACCACCAGCAACATGGGGCCGTCCAGGTGCACAGGTCAAAGTGTAGGCAAAATTAACATGGACTCCTACGGAGACTGGGGGAACTCGGTTTCAGACCTGCAGGTAGGTAAGCACCCGTATCTTTGGAGGGCAGACTGGGAGGGTTTAGAGGAGCACTGGAGGCCACAAGTAGACACAAAACATACACCCTTAGCGGTGCTGGGGCACCCGGATGCAGGGTGCAAACAAGGTGTTGGGTCTCTATTGATTCTCTATGAGGGGAAGCCGGGGGTCACTCGGAGGCTGCAGACGAGAACCACGGGGTCGTCTCGGGTAAACCACAGGCTTGTCAGGGAGGAGGGCAGCCTGTTGAATGTTACTGCACCAGAGGTCGGGTTCTCCAAGGCCTGGAGCTGCGGGTGCAGTGTGTCTTTAGGCATCGGATATCTGCGTCCCGAGCTTTCGCGGTCAGGATGGTCCTTGGGATTCCCTCTGCAGGCGTTGTCGTGAAGGGGTGGAGAGGTCAACTGAGAGTGGGCACTTGCTCAGAATCGCCTGGGGATCATCTCTAGGTAGTTGGGCTACCTGGAAACGGGCCGTGGGTGTCAGGTGCAAAGTGGTCAGGACTCACACATTCGGAGTGAGGCTGGAGTCATTGGTTGTTGTTTCATCTTGGACAGGGCCGCTGTCCACAGGAGTTCTTGGCACTTTTGGATGCAGGGCAGTCCTCTGGAGCTTGGCAGAGGTCGCTGGTCCCGCTAGATGCATCGCTGTTGTTGTGCAGGTTCTTTAAAGCAGGGGACAGGCCAGTAAGGCTGGCGTCAAGTCAGTTGTCGTCTTCCTTCTTCACTGCTGGGATTTCAGCTATGCAGTCCTTCTTCTTCTTATCAGGGTGCCAGGAATCTGGTGGGCTGGGTTCAGGGAGACCCCTAAATCCTAGATTTAGGGGCGTTTTAGGGGTCAGAGGGCAGTAGCCAATGGCCACTGTCCCTGAGGATGGATACACCCTTTTTTGCCCTCTCCCTCTGGGGTGGGGGGCACAGGCCTAACCCTATTGGTCCCTGTCCTCCAAACCAAGATGGTGGATTCTGCAGGTAGGGGGTCACCTCAGCTCTGGACACCTTAGGGGTGGTCCTAGCTGGGGCAGTCACTCCTCCCTGTTTTCCCTAATTTTTCCGCCAGACTTGCCGCCAAAAGTGGGGCTTTGTCCACAGGCGGGCAACTCCCCTAGCTAGAGTACCCTGGGACACTGTAACATGAGGCTTGAGCCTTTGAGGCTCACCGCCAGGTGTTACAGTTCCTGCAGGGTGGGAGGTGTTGGGAACCCCAGCCCAGGACAGGCTTTGTATCTGACCACAGAGAGCACAAAGGCTCTCACCCCATGTGGTCAGAAACTGGTATGAAAGTGGCAGGCTGGCACAGACCGGTTAGTCCTGCACTAGCAGTTTGCCTAACATACAGGGGTTATTTCTAAGATGCCGTCTGGGTGCATTTTACAATGGCATCAGTGTGGGTTTATTGTTCTGAGACTTTTGATATCAAACTTCCCAGTATGCAGTGAAGCCATTATGGCGCTGTGGAGTTCGTAATGGCAGACTCCCAGACCATATACTCCATATGGATACACTGCACTTACAATGTCTAAGAATGGACTTAGACACTGTAGGGGCATATTGCTCATTCAGCTATGCCCTCAACTGTGGTATAATGCACCCTGCCTTAGGGCTGTAAGGCCTGCTAGAGGGGTGTCTTACCTATGCCACAGACAGTGGTTTGTGGGTATGGCACCCTGAGAGGAGTGCCGTATCGACTTTACCTTTTTCTCCTCACCTGCACACACAAGCTACAAGGGCAGCGTACATGTGCTTGGTGAGGGATCTCCCAGGGTGGCATAATACGTGCTGCAGCCCTTGGCGACCTTCCCTGGTCACAGGGCCCTTGGTATGAAGGGTACCTTTTACAAGGGATTTAACTGTGTGCCATGGGTGTGCCAATTGTGGAAACAAAGGTACACATTTTGAGACAGAACACTAGTGCTGGGACCTGGTTAGCAGGGTCCCAGCACACTTTCAATCAAAGTTGGTATCAACACTAGGCAAAAAGTTGGGAGTAAACATGCCAGCAGTGTCACTTTCCTACAACAAGGGCCTATAAATAAAATGCTACTAGTAGGCCTGCAGCTCTGGTTGTGCTGCCCACTTAGCCCTTTAAACATGTCTCAGGCTTGCCACTGCAGAGACCTTGTGTGCAGTTTCACTGCTGCTTCGACTTGGCATTTAAAACCTTTGTCCAAGCCTTAAACCCCCCTTGTATTTCATTTAAGTCAGCCCTAAGGCAGGCCCTAGATAGCCTACAGGGCAGGATACTATGTAAGTAAAAGGCAGGAAATGTACCTTTGAGGTTTACATGTCCTAGATGTGAAACTCTTCCAAAGTCATTTATCACTACTGTGAGGCCTACTCCTCTCCGAGATCAGCATTGGAAATTCCTCAATATACTTTTAAGCTAGAATTCGTGGTCAGAAAGGAGTCGCTTTGTGATGTTTCATATCATTGGAATGGTAATGACAAATCCTCTTTCCTGGTAAAGTCAGATTTAACATTACTATTTCAAAAATGCCACTTTTAGAAAGTGGGCATTTCTCTGCTCTTTCTGCTCTGTGTGCCTTGCAGGTTGTCTTCAATACGTCCGGGTTAGGTGACCGCTACACTTTGTGAATTCCCTCTAGACAGCCATAAACACAGGAAGTGTGGTTGTGACAAAGGACTCGTCTGCATTCATCTACATTCTCTGCCTTCACTTTTACTGTTTTTCTAAATCTGTTTTTGTTGGCTGTCGGACTATGTGCACTTTGCTTCTGCTAACCAGTGCTAAAGTGCTTGTGCTCTCTCCTTCAAACATGGTAAAATTAGCTTATTCCTAAAGGCACATTTAATTACTTTTAGGGCCCAAGTAGATGTTACCATATGTACCCAGGACCTATAAAGTAAATGCTACTAGTGAGCTTGCAGCACTCATTGTGCCACCCACTGAAGTAGCCTTTAGGAATATGTCTCAGGCCTGCCACTGCAGCCTGCACTGCAGTTTTAAACTGAAATTTCGACCTGGCAAAATAATCCTTTTGCACAGCCTAAACCTTCCTTTTTCATACATATAAGTGACCCTTAATGTAGGCCCTAAAGGCTCATAGGGCAGAGTACATTGTAAATAAAAGGTAAGCCATGTGCCTTTAAGTTTTACATGCTTTGGTAGTGAAAAACTCCTAAATTCATTTTACACTAGTGTAGGGCATATCTCTCCTTTTGACTGACACGGGGTTACCTTACTAAATTTAATGTGATAATATTTGTTTGGCAGCAGGTAGAGATGTGCTGTTAAGACTCAAATGGATTGTAATTTAAAATATTTAATGGTAAGTCAGATATTAAGCCACAATTCTGAAAATGCCACTTTTAGAAATCTGGCATTTTCTTGTCCTACCTATTTGTGCCTTCTGCCAGTATCCCAGGACACATAACTATGAATGGCTCTGTGGTTGGAATTTGCGTATTCCTTCCAGGCAGTGACACAAAAGGGGATTAGGTATGGAGCGGATGGGCCATTCTTCTAGGATGGGTTGGGGTGGCGGTGCACCCTGTCCTACTTACATTTCAAAGGACCTGCCTCCAGCACATGATAATGAACTTGATTCTAATCCTTTGTCACCCCAAACTTCTTGGAACCTTGACAGGCGAGGGGAAGAACTTTCTAGAACCAGATGTGTGGAGTAGTATAGGGAATCCCTCCACTTCAAACACTGGCATATGGAGTAAATATCCAGAGCCACTCTTCAGTAAATTCCTGGTCCGTGGACATTACAGAAGAAAGACTACCATGTTCAGAGAGACTGAACCAGAGCTTGAAGCCTGCCTTGTTCCCCAGAGGTCTGCCCTGCTTCTAAAAGAGAGCTGCTGTAATGCTTGAGGACTACCTTGACTTCCAGAGGGCTTCCCTTTTGCTTGAGGCTTGCCCTGATCTCTGAGAAGGAAGACTGGACCAGCTTACTCCATTGCAGACTAGCTGAGTAACTCCAAGTGTCAGTCGGTTGACCTCCTGTCTGAACTTCATGGATACAACAAGCTCCAGAGGCTTTCCGGTAATTACACAGCTGACCTGCAGCACTGAACCTGCCTGTACCTGTAACTAGACCTGTGTGAGCCCTACTTGCCTCTGCCAGAGTGAGCCCCTGATCCCCCAGAGGTGCTTCCCCAGGTCCTGGACCCTTGCCTGGGATCAGAGTGCACTGTCTAGAAGATGAAATCCCAAAGTTTTGGGATCTTCACAACTGTGAACCGTCCAGTTCACACCAAGCCTCTATCACTCGTAATGACTGCCAGTGTGAAGCTCCAGTGAAACTGACTTCACTCTACAGTGACCACCAGCGACAAAAAGCAACATGAGATCTGTACTACAGCAACCATAGCCCACTGTGACCATGAATGCAAAGCTCTAGCAATGACTGTCCACAACAACAAACATCCACAATGCTCTCCCTGCCTCTCGCTACCTCCTTCTTCTTGAGCCCAACTCTCCAATTTGTACATGTGCCTTTGTGTATAGGGAGCCGGTTGAGCTGGATGTGTGGTGTGATGTGAGTTCTATGTGGGAGTTTGAGGATGAATCTGACTACTGAGTTCACAATGGTTTGTACTCTTCAAGCGAGTTGCTTGGGGATCCTGGCAGACAGGGTGCTTTGGCACTGCAACCTGCTGGTGACTAGGGAATTAGCGATAGTATTTCTAGTGTTGCTTGAGAGCCATTTGAAGATTTTCCTCAGCATCTTGAGGGTGTGTAAGTAGGATGCAGTGATGCTGTTAACTTGTGGGGTCATGTCCAGTGTGCTGCCAATGATTATTGTGAGGTTCCATACATAGGTGCTGTGGGTGGGTGTGAGAGCGAGTTTGGTCATCCACCAGTTGTAGTTCCATGGTGTGGTGTTCTTGCCAGAGATCACTACTTCTGCCGTGTCAGTGATGAACTTTAGACAGCTGGCTTTCATCCAGTTAGCGACTTTGATCAAAAGCCAGTGAACTTGTTTCTTGTGTTTCTTGTGCAGGATCGCACCCGGACAAAATTTGGCGACCAGGTGGAATTGATATGTATGCCTTGCTATATGGCTGCTATAATGATATCCCGACTTAATTCACTTTTTATGATCGAATCCCCATCCCGGTTATGTGATTGCTACTTCCTGAGGAAACCCTTGTTTCCATTTGCATTTTGAGAGACAATCAACAGAACTGTGAGGACACCTGCAGGTTTTTTCTGGGCTCCACCTGCATAAGATGATTAGCTTTTATTGATCTCCATTGTTGGTATAACTTAATTTTGCCTATGCCACAGAGTTCTTGGGCCCATTCTTGAAGTGGTTGTGTCAAATCATGTATTTCCCACTAAGTGATATTTTATTCTTGTTGGAACATTTGTCCAGAATTTGATGGCAATATGTATTGATATCCCTTGTTCTCACTATTGTGGGAGGACATAGTTTTGTATGGACTCAATTATAGGTACAGTTTGTCTTTGGTGAGCCAGATTAGTCATGTCCCTCTTTGTGGATAGTTTATTTCTGATGTAACACCTGTTCAAAATTTGATATCTATTTTTACATGTGTGGCCCACCGAAGGATTATTCTACGTCACCACATATGTTTGATGTCATGTTTTGGATCGGAATTGATTACAGTCATTATTTTGTTGTGAGTCAGGCGGTCGAGTTTTCTGTTCTTTCATATCGGTGTGGTTCTGTACCTCCAATATGGTGGTCGAGGAGTCAGAGCTTCAGTGTTCAGCCTGAATTGAACGAGGCAGCATCTGCTGCGTCTTCTGTATCTGACATTGAAGAAGCACAGTGCAGCGATGAGCAGGTAGTTCTCCCGCTTGCGAGTATGCACGTTTTGTGTGCAGATTTTCAGTTTTGTCGATTACTTTACAAATAACAAGGATGGTAACCTACCTTTTTCCTCTTTTTCTCCTTGCCTGCAGTGAAAGAAATGCCTCAGTTATTTACAAGACAACAGACACTGCATTTATAACGCTGTGGCAGCATTGTGGACTTATTTAATTATTGAGCTGTGATTCTTGGGGTATGGCCTTCTTTGGAATCACTGGTTGCAGATGGGACTGGCAGCAACTCTACATTATGCACTTCAATAAAGACATTAAGGGGCAGATTTAAGAAAAGTGGCGCTGCACCCAGTCACTTTCCTCGCTCCCGTTAGCATCCCCCTACCGCCACCTTGTGTGCGCCATATCTTTTTTGACGCTATTGATGTACTGTTCAGGGTTAGCACCACAAATTTGGCACTAACCCTGAATATTACATAGGGGCCCATTGAAAACAATGGTGTGCCTCCTTTTAATGCCTGCTCTGAGCAACCGTTGAAAGTGCAGAAAAAATGATGCAAATAAATGTCTTAGATTTCTTTGCGCCATTTTTCCGGCCCCCCTCCTAACGGGGGAACACCCCCTTTGCACACATTATGCCTGGCGCAGGCACAATGTAGCGCACTGGGTTAGAAAGTGGCATAATGCATGCATTGCGTGACTTTGTAAAAATGGCGGTTGAGAAAGGCCACCTTAGCGCTGACTTAGCATTAAAAGAAAAAATGACGCTAAGGCGGTGCTAAAGTAGCGCTAGACCCTCTTAAATCAGGGCCTAATTGTTCCTGGTTTTGGTAACAGGGCCATTTGTAGTACATTTTCAATATGCATTTGATGCAGTGGGAAGCAGGTAGGACTCTCACATTTAGCGTAGCCATCTGTGTGGATACCTGTGAATAAGATACTTTGGACCACCGGACAGCACTCCAGGTTTTGACTCCATGTCTTTTGAATTCTATTAGATTCACATCTTGAGTTTGATAAAGTACATATTGGAGTACCCTTGGTTTGCCTGAGCTTTGATTCCCATAGTCCTTCTGCTCAGTGGTGGTGTGCATAAAATTTGGATAAAAGTTTCTGAAATTTGTCATTTTTGACTTTTGATTCTGTCATAGAAGAGTCACAGCTCAATATGGAGATAGATGGTTGATACTATCCAACCCATGCACTGGTAGTGAGCAACTGCAAAGGTGGTGCTTAATTCTTGTTGCTTCTCACTGAAACCAGTCATTGTGCTGGTACTTTGTTTTTATGTATGCAAGTGTGGTAGTTGGATGATGAAGTCTTGAGGAGATATCCCTGTAATAATTTGGGGTCAAAACGTTGACAACCCCCACCCCCACTCACATTTGATTGACACCTACAAGCAACAAGAAGGAATTGTGAATGTATTGGACATTCCCTCTGTCTCTCTGAGATAGTGCTGTATGGTGTCTTTGTATATTAATTGTTTTAAATATAGTCACCTTTTGAGCACTGCACCGTCTGCACTATATTCACATATTTTACAATAGATTGTTTATTTATGAATACAATACATGTTTGACAGAAATTCTTACTTTGTCCAAAACTGTGTTTTCTATGCTGATGTTTTACAGTAATGTTTCCATACACTCAAGTTGAATTGGAATTATATTAAAATAAGATAGAGCCTTCTAACTCACGGGTGAGGTCTCCTTTCTAATGAATGAGTCCCATGTGACATTTTCTTTAGATTTATATCCACATTAAGGTCAGAGCATTTTTCACAATAACTAGGTTCCTATGTTGTCTTTTGTTATATTTTGATTATGGATGTTCCCTGATTAAATGAATACATCATCACTATGGTTTGAGTATCCCCAATCACTGCCTTGTCTTACTTGTTCATTAACTTTCTTTATATGGCCACTGATTGCCTCAAAGGGTTCTCCCTCAACTGTTTAACATATGTAACATTGTTTTCTTGTTATGCATTTCAGTAGTTGCATATAATATACATCTGTGCCATACCACAGGTCAATGAGAAGAGATTATGATCTACACCAGCGGTTCTCAAACTTTTGACGTCTGTGGACCTCCACTTTATCATTACTGGAACCTGGGGACACCCACTGAATTACTATTGGAATCTGGGGACCCCACGCTGAGCCATTAATGAAAGCTGGAGGCCTAATCTGTTAATATTGTTTAATTTTCTAAGCAGTCGCGGACCCCCAGAGGAGGCTTTGCAGACCCCCAGGAGTCCCCAGACCACAGGTTGGGAACCAGTGATCTACCCCCTTTCGTGAACTATAAACAGTGAGAATATTACATTTTAAAACATTAACACAAAGTTAAAGACTCCAAGAGTATAGATACGAATTTCATCATCCTGTAAAAATTTCCTGCTGTGCCAATACTGGTGCAGATAGACCATACCACTCTCTGTAGCAGACATGCTGTAAATAGCCATCTAGAGCACAGTTTTGCCGAATACGCTAGGATAAACGTGGCATGAACCATAAATGTAATTTTGAAACAAAGGGATGGGAATAATTTCATGCCAGGAATTGTTTTAGAACTTGAACCTAACATTACATGCTTTAGTTTTACAATGTAGCACTGATGAAGCACTACAGCATTCAGAACATCATGAAGTAATTCCAGGCATATTTTGATATTTTTGGTCAGATCATCAAGCACTATTCAGTAGGCACGACTTTGGTGGTAAATAGAGTTTTGTTTGGAACAGTGTTTACTACTGTGTCACTGAGGTATTTGGGCTCAGAGAGGCAACATTTCCAATTGAAAAACTGCCCACAGTGGGCACACATTGAGTCCTGTGTGTTATTCCTCATTCTAACTGCCAGTAAAGGTCAACTAGCAAACGTTCTTTAAAGCTTTAAGGTGTTTATACTGAACATCTATCATCACACTGTTGCAATAGTCCAGATGACAAAGCACCTAGATGGAAATTAATTGGACTTTGTGGCCAAAGCTGAATATGGGTATTTGATTAAATGTGTATTCTTTGTCGCAGCATTCATATGTGGAAACAGCAATAAAGCAAAGTTAAATATAATGTCCAGGTTCATCTCTTTGCTTACCAGTGATAAGAGATTCCTGCTTAGTCTTTGGAGACTGTATCCATTTATTTGTACACCACATCCCTGACAAGCATCTGCTCTTTTGGTTTCTCCTTGTCAGGAATAGGGCAGTGCGTAGTCCAGGACCCGCCCTGACCTCTGCTTCGTGTCTTTGCGGCGCATCGTGCGCGCCGCTTGTCATCCCCGCTTGCTCCAGAAGTGGTCATCAGCGTTGCCTGCCCTGTGGTAAAGCTCATGTAGCTGCACGGTCAGGACATTGGTGGACAAGATGCACTTATCAATGCCATTCTATGAATGGACTACAACTCCCAAGTTTTTAGAGGCAGTGGCCATCTTGGGGTGTAGCAGGCCTATAAAGCCCAGCCACACCCAAGCACATTGCTCACTATTTTGAAGACTTCGGTGCAGTCGGACCTCGTGGAGAGTTCCTCTGAAGAATGCGGATTTCCTGCATGGCAGAGTGGCAGCATATCAGAGTATCCTTGTTTCAATGGTGAATTCAAAACGAGTAGGTCGTACTCGTATCGTTAAGGTCTTGATGAGTCAAATCTTGAAGGGGGTTGTTTACTCCCAAAAGTAAAGCGCCCCTTAGCAAAACGAGCAGAACGCTTTAGACCAAAAGTAAAACACTCCTGGCACGACGATCAAAGCGCTTCAGGCCACACAAGTAAAGCGCCCCTTAGCAAAACGAGCAAAGCGCTTCAGGCTAAATGAGTAAAGCTCCCTTGGCACGATAATCAAAGCGCTTCAGGCCACACGAGGAAAGCACCCTTGGCACGATGATCAAAGCGCTGCAGACAAAACGAGTAAAGCGCCCCTTGACACAACGAGCAAAGCGATTCAGGCAAAACAAGTAGAAGCGCCCCGGGCATAATGAGTAAAGCGCTTCATGCATGACGATCAAAGCGCTTCAAGTTCAATTAGTAAAACTTTTCAGGCCTCAGTTGCAAATGTGAAAGCGCTTGAGAAAATCAAGCCGTAGTTTCATTGTTTTTTGGGAAGTACAATATGTGAGATACATATTTAAATCTTTTTGCATTTCTAGGCTGAGATCAAGCGTTTATGTTATGAAAGCATAATTGTTAAATGCTTAATATTCAGAGTATGATCATAGTCCAAAGCTCTTGCCATCTTTAGGTACAGAGATTGCAGTTTGTTCTTGTTCCATGATTCAAAGAAGGGGCTACGCCCAGTTCACAAAGGGTCTCAATCCGATATCACGGAGACGCCTTTGTTCCAGATTCTATTGGTGAGTTTATACTGTTATGAAAGAGTATATGCATATTTGTCTTAACCATTTTCTTTTCAGATCGCTCTCCCTGCAGTGCCCTACCCTAATTCCCTTCCCCCGCCTGGCTTCATCAATACTCTACGCTTTCTGAGTTGGTGACGCCGGGAGGTGGGCCTTTTGGTCAGCAGCATGCAGATCCCGAGGAAAGGGCACTGTGACACTCCTCCCACATGTACAGAGATGACACTCAAATACCATTCTCTTTCCCGTCTCACTTCCCCTACATCACAACTCAAGCCTCTGTGAGTCTTACAGCATTCAGTCTCTGAAATACACTCTTGTCTCTCATGCTGAAATCCAGGAAAACAGAGCTGATCTTTTTTTCTAGTGTCTCTCATGCTGAAATCTAGGAAAACAGAGCTGATCTTTTTTTAACATCTATAGAGATAAACCCTCTACCTTCAACAATGCACTTCCCCTTTGACTCCCTTTGCTCATCCGCAGCCAGTAGAAACTTTGGTATGCTTTTTAATTCTGCTAGATTAATTTGTAACAAGACATTTGCTGTAGTGAGATGCTGAACCGCCTCAAAACCTGGTCTCAGATTCCACATTGCCAAACCTACATCAATAGCACTGTCATAAATCTATTTGAATACTATAGCAGCCTCTTGGTTGGTCATTGTTGGCCTGCTCTTCGCCACCCTGAAAGGGTTATCATCTTCAGCACACAGATCTTTCTCAATCTTCTAAAGTACGCTTTCATGTCCCTCTGTTGACACCAAGTTGGCTGGATGTCCATGAATGATCACACCCTCTTCTACATTATTAGTGCTGCATGTTACAAAAACTAGCACATTTTAATTCCCACCACCCACATTGCATTACTGTACATTTTTGTCCTATCAGTTAAGCCCAGTACATTTTACATTGAGATTCATATAATTGCGCCTTTTCATGTTGTGTTCATTCATTATCTTTTCTTTCACTCACTTTTGTGTCATTTCATGACTCACTGATTGTGTGCTGGTCAGCACAGGTTTTCTGCTACACAAAGTTACATGTGTGTTCCATTACCTTTTTTCCTGAGCTTTTCTTGGCTAGCTTTGTAAATCATTGTAACATATCACATCTGAACTTCACTCAGGCATAGTATTCCAGAGCACCAAATTATCCTTTTATTAAAAATGTTGTGTCACCAGACTCTCTCAATAGGTTGTTATTGGGAGCGCGTCTAACCTTTTTTGGTCTTTTATACTTTATTGATGGACCTTTTAACTGCGCTTAAAGTGACTCACAATGGACACAAATTTTACTCATGACCTTAACCAGTAACAAGATGACAAATTCAATGAATCATTATTGGGATATCTGAGTCAGTAAACTTTATGCACCATGGCCCCTGTGGCCATGAATAACCACACCTTTTAGTAAAGTTAGAAAGTTGATTTCCCTAGATTAACAATGCTAAGATTACGTAAATCAATCTAAATACTAAATGATAAGCATATACAAACAACACAGGCTGACCAAAATGGCAGAAGAATCTCAATTTAGATAAAGCATTTATCATCAAACATTCAAGGGTTACAGTACAAACCAATAACAGCAATAACTGTGTGAGAGAAATAGCATACATTTGTCAGCAGATGAATAAAGCAATCCTTTGTTAATATCAATTATTATGACAGTGACACTCTAACCCTCTAATTCAAATGGCATGTTTGGACTTCATGCAAATGGTAAAAAAGACAAAACATAATTTGGGAAACATCTGGCTAGGGCCCTATCAAAATAGGGGTTGGTAGTGAAAATAAAGACAAAACCTACAACTAGAACATTTGCATTTGTTATACCTCTCCTGTATGGATCAGCAAGCAGCAACTTATTTGTCAGTGGGAAACTTGTCAAGTCTTCATTTGGCAAGGGGAGAGTGAAGGGGATAGGCGCAGCCACGATTGGGCTCTAAGTTAACTGAACCAACTTAGCGAGGGCATCAAACTATGGAAACAGCATTAGTAGCATTAACAATCAATAACAGTAATTACGCGATTGAGGCTAAAGGCTAGGAAGGAAGGGCATCTGGGATGCTCTGTAAATTCTTCTAACTCGTCTGCTAATTCTCATCTGTGCAGTCGGGATAATTCAAAGTCATAAAGTAGTTTCTCGATCTTTCATTGGTCCATACATAGGGTGTTTTCAATATAACCAATAAACATGAATTCTAAAATCTGTGATACAGTCAGACAGCCTTTCACACATCGATGATTGGCTGCTCTTCTCTCCTTCCCATCACCAGGTGTAGTCAGGTAACATTTTGTTGCAGACGTAACTCCAGTCAGTAGTTCCATTGTCAAGTCCTGGGAACATCAGTTTCTCATGCATGAAAGATACAAATGTATCTACGGTTGGGACATAGTAGTACAGCACATGGTTCTCACAAGAAAGCTTGAGAAATCAGTTTGTTTAACGTTGCAATATTACATTTTGGTCAGCACTGTGTGAACAAGGAACAATGAACAAGTATTTTCTCACTATTAAGATAGAAAAGCATTTACGAACATTTATTTATGTTATGAAGCTTAACATGACGCCTTGTTGACTAGGCCTATTATTTCATCATTACTCAATGCCTAGTAATTTTAAGCAAAAGCATTTCATGAATATGTTAATATGGTCCACTAATACATTTTGTTATACATGTGAATATTATTTCTAAACAGTTTAATATTATTTTTTTATTAACTTTGTGCACATAATGGTTACCACCGAGGTGGGCACATTTCCCCAAAACACTTGATTTCTCATTATTAGCATAATTCATATGAGATGCTTATCTACCTACCAATGCAAATTTATTAGTAATTAATTCAGCTTTCACAATCTCTCCACTGATGACTAAGGCGGTCATTCTGACCGCGGCGGGCGGCGGTCGCCGCCCGCCATGCGGTTACCGCCGAATGACCGCACCGCGGTCAAAAGACCGCGGCGGTCATTCCAACTTTCCCGCTGGGCCGGCGGGCGACCGCCAAAAGGCCGTCCGCCGGCCCAGCGGGAAAGCCCCTGCAACGAGGAAGCCGGCTCCGAATGGAGCCGGCGGAGTTGCAGGGGTGCGACGGGCGCGAAAATCTTTGTGGGGCCCTGTTAGGGGGCCCCTGCACTGCCCATGCCAGTGGCATGGGCAGTGCAGGGGCCCCCAGGGTCCCCACGACACCCGTTCCCGCCATCCTGGTTCTGGCGGTGGACACCGCCAGAAACAGGCTGGCGGGAAGGGGGTCGGAATCCCCATGGCGGTGCTGCAAGCAGCGCCGCCATGGAGGATTCCCTGGGCCAGGGGAAAACCGGCGGGAAACCGTTGGTTCCCCTTTTCTGACCGCGGCTTTACCGCCGCGGTCAGAATAGCCCAGCAAGCACCGCCAGCCTGTTGGCGGTGCTTCCGCCGCCCTCCGCCATGGCGGTCATGGACCGCCAGGGTCGGAATGACCCCCTAAATGTTTCATCACAAATTAAAGCACCTAATATACCTTTTTATCCTTAAATTAGTCTAAACAAATTTTTTATCATAACGTCTGACATTTTCCCATGTTCTCCAATAATCTACAAAATATCTGCCTCTTCTTTTCTCTAATTTTATTTCCTCCCTCCTCTCTTATTTTTCTTTCTCTGACTTTTGATTAAAGTGTACAATTTATAAAATCCCTTTATGCAAACGATACAGATGACAA
Source organism: Pleurodeles waltl (assembly GCF_031143425.1). Taxonomy (NCBI): domain Eukaryota; kingdom Metazoa; phylum Chordata; class Amphibia; order Caudata; family Salamandridae; genus Pleurodeles; species Pleurodeles waltl. The sequence goes on from NC_090436.1 coordinate 69,248,100, forward strand.
TTATTAAGATCGATTAAGATTGACTGTAATATTTTTCCAATTATACCTTTTCCTAGGTTGCCCAACCAATTTCCCACGTTGGTAAAACCTTTGCCAACCTTTTCCCATATCCCTGGGTCTTTTAGAACTTTTAAGTCAGAGTTTGCATTAGTCAAGTTTTTAATAAAGCTTTTAACTATTCTACTGTTATCAGGAATATAAGTGCAATAATGTTGTGATTTCAGCATTTTGCAGACCCCACCCTCCTTTGCTAAAAGGATGTCTAATGCAAGGCAGTTCTGAAGAGTAACCGAACATACCGTAGCCATTTCAGTGTCCATTAGGACAATAGCTCCTGAAAAACTAGTCGGCATGTTATCCACAATAGTAGATAACTTTAGAATCTTCAAAGAATTTAGGATAACTCACACTGAGGGAATGGTTCCTCCAAATATATCTCCAATTATGCCCGGTTAAGATTCTCTTTTTGATCTGGCAAGTCGCAATTCATTTAATTTAGGTGTCTCTTTAAGGTTCTCAAGTTAGTAAATTATTGGGAATATGATCCCCAAGTAACATGTGCAGTATCATCCTCTTGGAAGATGGTAATATGCATTTTGTCCACACATACAATAAACCGTCCATTTACTCTGGAATAGAAACACATGTCCGCATTCACTTGTTCTCACAAATAAAATGTCAGTTCTGGATTGTGGTCTATATACACAACGCTTTCCTACATGTTGCACACCTAAAGCTAACTTCACCTGTGTTTTAGTTTCACTAAACGTGTGATCATTTCTAAATGTTCTTTTTTCTAAGCCGTTATCTATTTTCTCCTTTAATGCCTTTCTTCTGTCATCAGTCTGATCTAAGAAACTCTTCTCTACTAGTGAAAGCAAGCATGTTAAGATGTTCAGGTGTGCGTAAGTGTGGGTTCAAAGAAGCCTCTTACTGATTCTATATTTCTTTCCCTAGCTAGGCTACTCAAACATTTTATAATAGAAACAAAAGAAAACACTTCATCGTGATTAGAATAGAAATACTGTATGTATTCTGAATTACAAACCTTGTTATTAAAAGACTGCCACTATTTCCATACATTAATGGCAAGCTATGGTAAGTTATCCCTTCTTCCAATGATGAAAATATTTGCGTGTACACATAACATTCTCTCACATTCATTTTCTCGACATATTTATGAAGCAAGCGATAGAAAACATTGAAGGAAAGAGCTCCTTGTGACTTATCTACGTGTAAATACTTCTCATCCTTTTTAAATTTGTCTAAATCTGTAAGTGTAAGGACAGTTTCTAAAAGAGTGGTGTGATTACTCTCAGCTTTATTGAGAAAGCTCATGCTCACAATCAATAGCAAACATACTGTCATGCATATAATTGCCAAGCCAATACCTATGCATTTGTAACACCTATGTCTCTATCCTGCTTTTTGGGATTATTCATGACATGTAAAGAATCAAAAAGTAGTAGGGGAAAATTCAAATATGCAGCAAGACAAAAAGTAATCTTCAATCTTCTTTGCATTTATTTCCGGCTTTCAGTCTCTTTTCCAGAACTTTTTTGTCAAAATCGGGTTATCAGCTTGTATAAAATTCGGTTTTCTAAAAGTCTTATCAGGTAATTGAATGTCTCTCTCGGTTTTCAGTTTCACAAAATTAAGCTCAAAGTTCAGTTCAAAAACACCTTCAAGTGCTAGAGTATTGACTTGGAATCTCACGATCAAAGGAAAATGACAAAAATGTGTGTTGCCAATCACTAGTTGTTCCATATGCCCATCCATGTCCTGAATATCTTCGATTTACAACAGTTTTTTTTTCAGTCTTCGATCTCCACTTAATTCTCCATCACTCAAATCTTCTCTTCTGGTTTATTTAACACTTCATTTAGATCACATCTCTTCTTTTCCAACTTCTGTACCTAGGCATCAGTTACAGCCATATATAAGCTCAGTTCTTCTTGGCAGGATGCAGGTTCTGGTTCAGGTTTCTTCTCCAGCAAGTGTCTGAGGTGGTAGGGCAGAGGCCCTGTTTTATACTAAATTGTGACTTTGAAATGGGGGTGGCTTCAAAGAGTGGCTAAGAAGTGCACCAGGTCCCCTTTCAGTTCAATCCTGTCTGCCAGAGTCCCAGTAGGGGGTGTGGCAGTCCTTTGTGTGAGGGCAGGCCTTCCACCCTCCCAACCCAGGAAGACCCATTCAAAATGCAGATGTATGCAAGTGAGGCTGAGTACCCTGTGTTTGGGGTGTGTCTGAGTGAATGCACAAGGAGCTGTCAACTAAACCTAGCCAGACGTGGATTGTAAGGCACAGAAAGATTTAAGTGCAAAGAAATGCTCACTTTCTAAAAGTGGCATTTCTAGAATAGTAATATTAAATCCGACTTCACCAGTCAGCAGGATTTTGTATTACCATTCTGGCCATACTAAATATGACCTTCCTGCTCCTTTCAGATCAGCAGCTGCCACTTCCACAATGTATGAGGGCAGTCCCAATGTTAGCCTATGAAGGGAGCAGGCCTCACAGTAGTGTAAAAACGAATTTAGGGGTTTTACACTACCAGGACACATAAACTACACAGGTACATGTCCTGCCTTTTACCCACACAGCACCCTGCTCTAGGGGTTACCTAGGGCACACATTAGGGGTGACTTCTATGTAGAAAAAGGGGAGTTTTAGGCTTGGCAAGTACTTTTAAATGCCAAGTCGAAGTGGCAGTGAAACTGCACACACACAGGCCTTGCAATGGCCTGAGACAAGGTTAAGGGGCTACATAAGTGGGTGGCACAACCAGTGCTGAAGGCCCACTTTTAGCATTTAATCTACAGGCCATATGCACATATAGTGCACTCTACTAGGGTCTTACAAGTAAATCAAATAGCCAATCATGGATAAACCAATCAACAGTACAATTTACACAGAGAGCATATGCACTTTAGCACTGGTTAGCAGTGGTAAAGTGCCCAGAGTTCAAAAGCCAACAACCACAGGTCAGAAAAAATAGGAGGAAGGAGGCAAAAAGTTTGGGGATGACCCTGTCAAAAAGCCAGGTCCAACAGGCGGTAAGTACCGCCAGCCTGTTGGCGGTACTACTGCCACATCAACGCCGACCGCCGGGGTCATAATAACCCCCTGAGTCTTTTCCCTTAATTTGTGATTTTGGCCACTTGTCTTCTTTCCATGTTCCCTTTGTTAGTGCTCATTTCAGTGCTGGACTCACAGCTTCTCCTTGTTCTGCAGGATTTTGACTTGATGTACCTGCTATGGGTTCTGGAGGAGTCAGACCTGTTTGACTCTGATCCAACTCAACCCCTTCCACTGGGTTGGTGCGCTGCTCTGTCTGTATTTTGGGATTGTCTGCTTCTGGGAGAGCCCTCCTCTGACTAGACTCTCCTGCTGCCTCAATTGAGGCTGGTTCAATGCTGATTTCCTGTAAATTTCTCTGTCTCGTCTCTTACAGGAATATCTGGATTTTCTTCTGTCTGTTCAGAGTCTGTTTCTGATTCTCCAGTTTCTTTCTCTGCTTCTGGAGTTTGTCTAGATGTTGTTGGTAATCTCAACAACTCTTCTTCATTGTCCAAAGGACAGGGTACTTTTCAAGTCTGACTGGCTTGAACCCAATTTGGAACTCCTGCACACTTCACAGCAGTAGTACTAGCACTACTTGCTGGGGTCCCTTCCTGACGTGTTTTCGTCACACAACCCAGTCTCCAGCTCTCAGGTTGTAACTTTGATCTTGTGATGGCTGCACAGCTGTGGCTTCCATCTCATGAGAAAAGAGCAAACCACTTCAGCCAGACCCTTGCAGTAATCCAACACCATATCATCTGTTATGTTCACAAGAGCATTTGCGGGAACCGCTGGCAGCTTCATTGCTCTGCCCATGAGGATCTTGTGCGGAGACAGTCCAGTTTTCCTGTCAGGTGTATTTCTCATGCTCATCAGAACTAACAACAGCGAATGTAGCCATTTCATGTTTGTGAATGTGCACATTTTTACAAGACGTGACTTCAGTGTACCATTCATTTGCTCTGCAAGTCCTGATGCTTCATGGCAATAGCTACAGTGCAATTTCCGCTCAATGTTTAAGGCTGAACATAGTAATTGAATGACTTTGTTATTGAAGTGACTTCCTCTATCTGATTCTAAAGAGACCGGAAAACCAAAACGTGGTATTAGCTCCCTAATCAATAATTTTGCTATGGTGAAGCTGTCATTCCTACATGTGGGGTACGCTTCAATCCAGTGACTAAAAATGCAAACAATCACCAACACATATCTCAATCCTCCACACACAGGCATTTCAATGAAATCCATTTGCATTCTGCTGAATGGACTTCCAGTTTTTCCAGTGTGGCTCATGTTAACGACTGTTCCTTTTCCCACATTCATCTGTTGGTAGATGATACAACGGTGGCAAACTGCTTCGGTAAACTGTCAAAATTTTGGGGTAAACCTTAACTGCTTGAATACTTTCCCTCCCAACATGTGCTTCACAATGATAATATCTAGCCATTTGTGTCAGCAAACAATTAGGTAGAACTATTTGTCCCTCCCCTGACACCCAAACATCATCTTCTCTTTGTATTCATTTCAATTTCACCCATGTTTTTCTTTCTTCCTGGTCAGCATTTTCTTGGAGGGTCTTCAATTCTTCCCAAGTATCAACAACAGTCAATATATAACTTGTACTGACGTCTTCTTCTGGCAACAATTCCCATTTGTCTTTGAAGGATATACAATCCAATGCGCAAAACCTTGCAACTTGATCAGAATATCCATTTCAGATTGAAACAAAATCTTGTGATCTATGGTGGGCACTGCATTTCACCACAGCAGTCTTTTCTGGCATTTGTAAAGCTTGTAACAAATCATGGATTCTGTCGCCATTTCTAATTGGCGAACAAGAAGAGGTCAAGAAACCTCTCTGTGACCACAGCTGGCCAAGTCATGCACTATTCCAAATCCATACTGGCTGTCTGTATAAATGGTAACTTTAAGCTGTGCAGAAACATGGCATGCTCTCTGAAGCCAGGAAGCTTTGACTGTAGCAGAAATTGTGTACACAGCATATCCTGCTTTTAATGTGCACATGACAGGAACCATCAACAAATATAATTTGGTCATTTTCTTCCAATTGGGTATCTCAAATGTCAGGTCTGGGTTTTGTGCACAATTCAGTAACTTCCAGAAAGTCATGTTCGACATCTTTCAATTTATCAATGTCAACGTTTTCTTTTAGTAGCAAAGTTGCTGGGTTAAGCACTGTACACCTTTTCAAAGTAACACTTGGGGAACCCAAAATTAAAGTTTCATATCTGGTCAATCTGTCAAATGTTGGGTCTTTGTTCGGGTAAGTAAAACTTCCATGGATTTGGGGACCAAATCAGTTAAGGGATGTCCCATCACAATGCTCTCACTCTGAGTGAGACTCAATCCAACCGCTATCACAGTTCGCGACAGCCAGGCAAAGCTGCTGTAACTGGGTCCAAAGTAGCAGGAAAATATGCAACAAGGAGTTTACACCACCACGTACCTGCGTCAAAACGGAGAGAGAACATGCATCACACTCATGACAAAACAATATGAATGGTTTTGTGTAGTAAGGCATTCCCAAAGCTGGAGCTTTGCACAGACTTTCTCTCAACTCAGTAAAGGCTTTCATTCAAACTCAGACTAACTCTAAAGGGTCAGTAACCTCTTTGTGAGTCAATTTCTGCAATGGTTTGGAAATGATTGAGAAATTGGGAATCCACTGGCGGTAATAGCTCACCATTCCCAGAAACATTCTGACATCTCTTTGTGTAGCGGGGGGATTCATTTGAGGTATGGCAGTGACTCTCTCTCTGGATATCTTTCTTGCATCATTTCATTCTGATGTCCCAAATATTTCACTTCTCTCCAGCAGTACTGTAATTTGGCGGGGGACACTTCGGGCCTGATTACGACCTTTGCGGAGGGGATTACTTCGTCCCAAAAGTGACGGATATCCTGTCCGCCGTATTACAAGTTCCATAGGATACAATGGAACTTGTAATATGGTGGGGGGGATATCCGCCACATTTGGGACAGAGTAATCCCCTCCGCCAAGGTCATAATCAAGCCCTCTATGTCTGTTCTTTCCTGAATGATTAAATATCTTGCCTGTATGTTTCCTTTGTTTTTGAAGCGACCAAAAAATCATCAATGTACTGAACCAAAGTCGATTGGAAAGGAATTTCCAATGTTTCCAGGTTCTTCTTCAGCATTTGATTAAAGATGGCCAGGGATTCGGAAAAATCTTGTGGGATTCTGCACCAACAATATTCTCAGTCAAGGAATTTAAAGCAAAAAAGAAAATGACTATCCTCATGAAGAGGTACAGAAAAGCATGCCTGAAATAGGTTCACTACTGTGAACCATTCAGAGTCACATGGGATCTGAAATAATATCACTGCTGGATTTGGCACCATTGGCCAACATTTAACCACAATATCATTGACTTTCCTTAAACCTTAAATCTTGACCTATCCAACATTTTCCACAGGGTTTTTGTAAACCCATTATAGGAGAATTGCACGGGCTACTCAGTACTTCTTTTAGGACACCCTGTCTCATGAACTCTGCAATTATAGGTGCAATCTCTGCAATAGTGTCTTATGTCATATGGTATTGGGGAATCTGAGGAAAGCTGCATTTGGCTTGACTGTGACTTTAACTGGGTCAACTCCTTTGATTGGACCAATGTTGGTTCCTGAAAAATCCCATACTTTCATCTTAACTGTTCCCTATAAGTCAGCTGGAAGATCTCGTACTGAAAAGACAGGAAAGAACCTGATCACTGGGTACTCTTTACTAACTGAGGTACAGTTGGTTTCCCCATCTTCCTTGTCACTATTTGTTTGAATGGCAATGCCATCATTTGGAAAAGTAATTGAACATCTCGTTTTGCATTGCAAATTCCTTCCTTATACGGAAACCAGACTTGAATCACAAACTACAAATTTGTGCAAGCCTTTGAAATTTCCAATTTTAACTGAAACTGGTTCTGTAATCGGGTTCCTCAAATACTGATTTGCAACTCCCACGATTTGCACAGTTTTCCTTGAGAGGGGTGAGTTAGGGACTTCTGCAGTTCTTACAGCGGAACGTGTAGCTCCTGTATTGACTAAAAATGAGACTTTGTGACCCATCACTTTTCCTTTCACATATGGACCCTTTTGTTCTACTTCTAATTAAGTGTCTAACATGCATTTCAATTAATTCGAACTCTCACTCATCAACTCATCATTAGATTCATCCTCACTGTGTAATGGGTATTAGTGTATTGTGCTATTACTGGTATCAAACCATTGACATGTGCCCCACTGAGGAAGCATCATCTGCTGCTGTTCCATTGGAGCTTGAGGTATCTGAATTTGTTGCTTATGTTTTATTTGAATTTGGGACTGCAAGTGCTGTGACTGTGGCATCTGAAAAATGTGGCATTTGCATTTGTTGCATTGGCTGAGGACCTTGCACCTTGATTCGCATTATTCTGGTAGTTAAAATGTTGTTTTCTCATTCATGTTTTGCAAAAGGATTGTTTTCATTCATCTGTATGACAACACCTTCCTGTTCTAGCATCAGACACTCCTGTTTCCAATGTCTGAGGCTACCGCAAGCATGACAAGGTAACATCCTTTTCATTGCCTGCATATCATTCTGAGGAACTATAATGCTCAAATTGACGCTACGATTCACATTTCCATTTCCACTACGACCTCTACCTCTCACCTGATTCTGAAACAACATGTTTCCCTGCTGCTGTTGTAGGAAAGCTCCCTGTATTCCTGATTGTGCCGCTTTAATCTGCATCACCATTACCTTCTCTTTCAACGTTCTGTGCTTCAATTCAATCTCATCACTACAGTTTTTGGCATATTGCAATACCTCATCAATCGGCTTTGCTTGTCAACAAATCAAATGACTCTTAATCATCTGGCTAATTTGAGGTCTCAATCCTTCAACAAATCTGAACACAAAATGAATCATGTCTTTCAGCTAAATTGTTTCTGTACTACTGTAATGTTTGAATGCCTGCAATAATCTCTCATAGTATGCATGTACTGATTCTTTCCATTCTCGAGTTGTCCTGTCAATTCTCTGCCAATCGATGTTTTTGGTAGAAATTCTTGTTTTCAAAAATTCAATCACCTTGTAATAGTATTTCATTACATCAGGAGATGGTGCACCTGTTGATGACTCTCGTTGGGCCCCCGCTTGTTGGCCAATCTATACTCCTTTTGCACTCAACTCACAAATCAGCTGGAACCCCTATTTCCAACAGGGTATTCAAATCCACCCACAGGCATTTTGCAAGCTTCACAAACTGCTTGTTGGTACCATTCCACTGGCTTTTCTTTCAATCTTGGGTAGTCATTTGTAAATGACAAAATTTCATTTCTGCTCCAAGGGACATGTACAAAATTTCCTCCCGGAATTTCTCTCATTGGTGATATTTTTACTGGATTGTCACCCTAGCAATTAAATTTACAGACTCCTTTTTCTTTCTGTCTCTTTTCTTTACCGATCTGCCTTCCCATTTATCTAATGCTCCCCATGTTTGAATGCTCTGGATTAATTCTCTAATGTGAATTTTCATTCCGGTATTCGCATGTTCTCAATATCATTTGAATCAAAAATCTAAAGAAAGGTGGTTGATGCTAATCATCGCACATCTGAAACAGGGAGCTCAAAAGTACATATATCATATGTAAAGTCCTGTGAAGGGTGCCAGTCTGGTACGGAAACCCAACCACCAAGGGTTTCGAGATGCACAGAACACAGGTGGAAAAACAAACCACCTATGTCACGTGCTGTAGAGTACAAAATGCAAGAAAAAGAGCAACCAGGGCACTCCAAAATAATAAGTCAGAGATGAGTGAAGTTGCAACACGTGTTGGCTGTTTCTGAACTTTGATATGCCTGTTCTAACATGTGGACATGACCATTTTTGAGCACTAATTGGATTTTCCAACACAAAGGATTAAAGTATTTCCTGCAACTTCACTCATCTCGGACTTATTATTTTGGAGTGCCCTGGTTGCTCTTTTTCTTGAATCAAAAATCTAACCTGCAACTTCTTCTCAAATACTTCGTTTTCTCAATCTCTGTGTCATATTTCTCTGCCAGGTCTGCTAATTTCTGGAGTACCAATCCTGCTTTGTTGGTAACTAATTTGCACAAGAAGCGCAATTCATCTTTACTATGCGAATCAATTCTGTTTAATCCAATTGTTCCCTCAATTAATTCCTATACTTCTAATTTAAGCCTGGTCAAATTTAATGGGCTTCCTGCATTGGAAACCCTTGGTGAATTACTCACTTTTCCAGCCATTCTTTTAATTGCTGGGGCTGTCAAACCTTGCAATGAGATATTGTTATTACTTACCCCAGGCACTTGTTGTAAAGTTAAACATGAAGGCGGTCATTCTGACCTTGGCGGACGGCGGAGGCCGTCCGCCAAGGTACCGCCGTCAGAACACCGCACCGCGGTCAAAAGACTGCGGCGGTGATTCTGAGATTTGCCCTGGGCTGGCGGGCGGCCGCCAAAAGACCGCCCGCCAGCCCAGGGCAAATCAACCTTCCCACTAGGATGCCGGCTCAGAATTGAGCCGGCGGAGTGGGAAGGTGCGACGGGTGCAGTTGCTTTACGGGGCCCTCTTACGGGGGCCCCTGCCGTGCCCATGCCATTGGCATGGGCACGGCAGGGGCCCCCAGGGGCCCCGTGGCACCCCCTACCGCCATCCTGTTCCTGCCGGGAGAACCGCCAGGAACAGGATGGTGGTAGGGGGTGTCAGAATCCCCATGGCGGCGGAGCGCGCTCCGCCGCCATGGAGGATTCTGACGGGCAGCGGAAAGTCGGCGGTACACCGCCGGCTTTCCGATCTGGCCGCGGCTGTACCGCCGCGGTCAGAATGCCCGGCGGAGCACCGCCGGCCTGTTGGCGGTGCTACCGCCAACCTCCGCCATGGCGGTAATTACCGCCGGGGTCAGAATGACCCCCGAAGTCTCTTTGACTCTAAAATAGGTTAGGACCTAAGTCTGGTCTCCCCGAATCGTTCGGTGGAGTCCTGGAATAATTCAAGTCAATTAACAGACCTGTCATGTCAAATGTTTGATTCATCGAAGACATTACTCCTTTAGTTATATTAAGGGCCAGATATACGAAATTCCGGCATTGCGACTTGCAAATTGCGACTCTGAGTCACAATGCCGGATACAGGATGGTGTCCCTGACACCATCTGTGAGTCGCAAGGGGGTCGCAAAGGCCCACCTCATTAATATTAATGAGGTGGGTCGCAATTTGCAACCCCCTTGCGAGTCGCAGCACTCACAGGGATGGTGGCCTGCTGGAGACAGCAGACCACCATGTCTGTGACTGCTTTTAAATAAAGCAGTTTTTTTTTGTAATGCATATCGTTTTCCTTAAAGGAAAACGATATGCATTACAAAATGAAAATTGAAACATTTCAGTTTCATTTTTTCAGAGCAGGCAGTGGTCCATAGGACCACTGCCTGCTCTGAAAAAATGTTTTCAAGGGCATTCATAAAGGGGAAGGGGTCCCGTGGGGACCCCTTCCCTTTTGCGAATGGGTTACCACCAGTGTGACACTGGTGGTAACTGCGATTGCTTTGCGACCGCGTTCGCGGTTACAAAGCAATCCCACATCGCGCTGCGACTCGCAAATAGGAAGGGGAACACCCCTTCCTATTTGCGACTCGCAGTCCCATTTTGCGAGTTGGTAACCAGGTTACTGACTCGCAAAATGGGAATGGGCATCGCGATGTAGCTTTTGCGCCTCACAAACAGCGGTTTTCTCTGTTTGCTTGGCACAAAAGCCTTGCTACATCTGGCCCTAAATCTCTCCATTTCTGCACTTGAATTCAAAATTTTCTGTTCATTGCTCTTACTATTTCCCTGAGCAAACTATGGTACAACGGAACAAGTAGTAACAGGTATGGAGTCGGTTGGACGTTTTGATTTCTAGAGTACATTACTCCTGTATTCTGACTCGCCAATGCAGATGTAATAATCTGTGACATTGTTATGGGTGTGTATTTTGGGATTGTCTGGGATTGCCTTGGAGATATCAAATTAGGTGTAGATTCTATTTGAATTATTGTAAACCTGTCTCAGTTGGGAAACTTGTTCTGTCATCACTATTAAACTTGGTGTGGAGTTTACAATAGGGACGTCTGGATATATTCTAGGTATATCAACCTGTGCCATAGGAGTATGAATTGTGGAAGTGGTAGGGACAGTATGGCTAACATGTATTTGACTTCGCGTCACTTCAGTAGGTACTGGAGCAGTAGGATCAGCACCAGTACTTGAACCTGTCTCATGTGCTGCATATTGTGGGGGACGACTTCTCAATAATTGCAAGATGTACTCATCATCATCTTCTGAGTCTTCCTCATAGGGTAAAGACTTTCTAGACTCTTTTGATTTCTGCTCCTTTTCCCCAGGAGGATACAAACTCTTCTTTTTGGTGTTCTGTTTGACATTGTTCTTATTCTCCTGTGTAATTGCAGGAAACATCTTAATTCCTTTTAAAGTCTCAGTTCTCCAAAATTTCTGCTCTCTATCTCATCTCATCTCAGCTAAAGTTGTCTCAGCTTTTCTCATTCTCCTCTCAAACTTCTGTTGCTATTGCTGTCTGGACACTAACTCCCAAATAGCTAATGCTTTAAATTGTGCTGGGCTTGGATGAGGTTTTGAATAATACAGTTCTTTCCTCAAGTTCCCTAAGATTCTTAAATTAAAGGTTCCATGGGCAGAAAATGCTAAACTCCCTTCTTTCTCTGTATCTTTGCACCATTGTTTCAACCAAAGATATGGCTTAGCACTCTGTTCTTTCTTCAAATACAATGTATGAGGTTGTGCCTTCTGGTGGTGTAATTTCTCCTATTCTAACTGGAATTAAATAATCTCCCCTTAGAGTACATTTTAATGCTTTGAAAAATTTCACTTTTGGCTTTAAACTACGCTTCATTCAAATTAGGAAGGATATTTCAATCCCAAAATCCTTTTTGCTTGCCTTTCTCAACTAATAACACTTCACAGTTGTCCACCAATCCATTTGCAGCTTTTCTCATCAATCAACCTATCTCAGCGTGGACCTAGTGATTTCACGCTCACACGTACACCGGCTGACAAAGCCCTCCGACTTGTCCTCCTCAAATCAGATCCACACAAAATGAAATACAAAATATCGCAAGCACTAAAGAAAAATCAACACACCAAACTTGTCTGTTTACTACAGGTAGGGAACCTAATCGCTTCGGAAACCTTACTGACTTTTAAACTGCAGCTTTCAGTTCTAACACATACTCATTCAATATCAGTTTCCCTAAATTCACAAGCAAAATTCGACCATGAAATTCTACCCTCGATTGATCATCAGATCCTCCTAGTGCACTTAGGAATCACCAAACCTCAGTCGAAAATAACACTCCCTTTTAACTCATATTATACAGATTTGTCAACCACATCCCATTGACATATTAAACAGACAAATTACAACATCAAACAAGAGTCTCATACACTCATACAACAACCAATACTCCGGAGTCCTACACCATGCAGGGTCCACATACCAACAACCACATGGGCAATTTTTTTGAGCACAAAGCGCCACACAGAAATGAAGTTCAAGACTTCCCTACATACACCCTTTAGAGTATGCAACTTCATTGGAGTACGCAGACTCCTCATTACTCACAAACATCACAATTCTTCTGCAATTCTCTCAACCAATGCAAGGACAAACTAAAATTCATTCATAAATCACTAGGAACACTGCAAACATCTTCAAACAAGCATAGGCAAGGCCCAAGTCTTCAGGAAAGTCATCAAATGATATCTGTACACTAAGGACATAGTAATCTATTTAGGGGACATAATATTTTGTTTCTCCTACCAGCAAACTGTTGTACCTAAAACTGAGAAGCCATGGCGACCTCTTAAGGAGATGCAACCTTCCATACCACTACAACTGGGAAACCATGGAGGCCTATTAAGGAGACATAACCATTTATTCTGTTACCTAAAACTGAGAAGCCATGGTGGCCACTTAAGGAGACGTAACCATCCTTTTCTGCTACCAAAAACTGTGAGCGCATCTAACCTTATTTGGTCTTTTATACTTTGATAAGGGGACGCGTTAGAGGTTCGATTGACCTTTTGACTGCGCTTATAGTGACTTACTATGGACACAAATTTTGCTCATGACCTTAACCAGTAAAAAGATGACAAATTCAATGAATCATTATCGGGATATCTGAGTCAGTAAACCTCATGCACTGTGGCCCCTGTGGCCATGAATAACCACACCTTTTAGTAAAGTTAGAAAGTTTATTTCCCTAGATTAACAATGCTAAGATTACATAAATTAATCTAAGTACTAAATGATAAGCATATACAAACAACACAGGGTGACCAAAACAGCAGAAGAATCTCAGTTTAGATAAAGCATTTATCATCAAACAAGGTTATGGTACAAACAATAACAACTGTATGAGAGAAATAGCATAAATTTGTCAGCAGACGAATGATCAATCCTTTGTTAGTATCAATTATTATGTCAGTGACACTCTAACTAACCCTTTAATTCGAATGGCATGTTTGAACTTCATGCAAATGGAAAAATAGACAAAACATAATTTGGAAAACATCTGCCTAGGGCTCTCCCATAGCAGTTGGTACTGAAAATAAAGACAAAACCTGCAACTAGAACATTTGCAGTTATTATACCTTTCCTGTGTGGACCAGCAAGCAGCAGCTTCTTTGTCAGTGGGAAACTCATCAAGTCTTCATTTGGCAAGGGGAGAGTGAAGGGGATTGGCTCAGCCACAATTGGGCTCTAAGTTAACTGAACCTACTTAGCGAGGGCATCAAAAACGGGAAACACCTTTAATAGCATCAACAACAAATAATAGTAATTTCGCGATGAGGCTGAAGGCTAGGAGGGAAGGGCATCTGGGATTCCATGTAAATTCTCCTAACTCCCCAGCTAATTCTTGTCTGTGCAGTCGGGATAAGTCAAAGTCATAAAGTAGTTTCTCGATCCCTCATTGGTACATACATAGGGTGTTTGCAATATAACCAATATATAAGTTTAGGGAACGCGCTAAAGACTCGAGAGGGACTACATATCACTTGCACCTGCACCCACTTGACACTAACGAGCGCTATAAAGCGCGTGGGGGCACCTCTCTGCGCGGGACGCGCTAAAGATTCGAGAGGGACTACATATCCCAAGCTGCTTTGAGGCCCCAGGAGGCGGCCATTTTCACTTGCACCTGCACCCACTTGACACCAACGAGCGCTATAAAGCGCGTGGGGCACCTCGCTGCGCGGGACGTGCTAAAGACTCGAGAGGGACTACATATCCCAAGCTGCTTTGAGGCCCCAGGAGGCGGCCATTTTCACTTGCACCTGCACCCACTTGACACCAACGAGCGATATAAAGCACGTGGGGGCACCTCGCTGCCGGGACGCGCTAAAGACTCGAGAGGGACTACATATCCCAAGCTGCTTTGAGGCCCCAGGCGGCGGCCATTTTCACTTGCACCTGCACCCACTTGACACCAACGAGCGCTATAAAGCGCGTGGGGGCATCTCGCTGCACGGGACGCGCTAAAGACTCGAGAGGGACTCCATATCCCAAGCTGCTTTGAGGCCCCAGGAGGCGGACATTTTCACTTGCACCTGCACCCACTTGACACCAACAAGCGCTATAAAGCGCGTGCGTGCACCTCACCGTCGGAGCCCGGAAGAGGCTGGGCTGGGCCACCCTCCTAACATTGACCATTCAAGTAGGCATCATTGATTTTCGCTCTATGCCCTATTGCCAATACTGTGCCATCCCGTAGGTTGCACCATTATACTGATACTCTGTAGAACATTTTATCACCAATAACCATCCCAGATGGGTAAAAGGAAAGCAATAGAGGCTGGGGCATGGGCTGTGCTAAAAGCTAAGCGAAAAAGACACAAGCATGCAGCTCGTAACTGCGTTATGGACAGAATTTACTCTCTTTTGGGTGAATGTAAGGACATTTTAACTACTCCTCAGGGAAATAATTCTAACGGTACTGGGGGGGAACACTCCCCAACCGATAGGAGGGCTGGCCCAAAGAAACTTGCTGAGATTTTCGTGAAACGCAGGCAACAAAACACAGCCACTACAGGACAGGGAGAGGGCAGGAATGTTTTCACCCACACTGCTCCATCTCTAGTGAAAGAGCTACCACTGGGCTCAAACGATTTCATCCAGTGCAGCAACCGCTTTAATCCGTTAATTAATGCCCCAGAATCACATGACAACATCGACCAAGGTATCAGGGTGGATGGGCTAGCAGCCGCAAGCACACACTCAACTCACATTAACCCACAGCACATTCAATGCATACAAGATTTAAAAAAGGAAGTACTAGAACTTAAGCTCATGGTTAACTCCTTAATTGCAGTAGTAAAACAGTTAACCCTTGCAGATGACATGGCCACCATGAACCTTACCCAGAGCCCAACCCTACCTGGCACCATGACGAATCTGCCCATTCTTCCAGCACCCAGCTGTGATGGCCTCGTCCCAGTTGGTGCTAAAACTAAGAACTTAGGGCCAGATGTAGCAAAAAAGCATATTGCGACTTGCAATTTGCGAGTCCGTGCGACTCGCAAATTGCAAGTCATAATTTGCTATGCAGAAAGGTGTCTCAGACACCTTCTGCAACTCGCAATGGGGTCGCAAAGACCCACCTCATTAATATTAATGAGGTGGGTCGCAGTTTGCGACCCCATTGCGAGTATGGGCACTCACGGGGATGGTGGCCTGCTGGAGACAGCAGACCACCTTGTCCGTGACTGCTTTTTAATAAAGCAGTTTTTTTTTCCATCTGCAGCCCGTTTTCCTTAAAGGAAAACGAGCTGCACTTGGAAAAAAATACCGAAACCTTTAGTTTCGGGTTTTTTCAGGGCAGGCAGTGGTCCATTGGACCACTGCCTGCTCTGGAAAAATATATTTTTTTCCATTCACAAAGGGGAAGGGGTCCCATGGGGACCCCTTCCCGTTTGCGACTGGGTTACCAAGTGTTACTTCAAGTGGATGGTAACTGCGATTTCATTTGCGACCGCTTTCGCGGTCGCAAATGAAATTGCATAGCATTGCGAGTCACAAATAGGAAGGGAACACCCCTTCCTATTTGCGAGTCGGAAATGCATTTTGCGAGTCGGATCCGACTCGCAAAATGCATTTCTGAATACCGGAGAGGCTTTTGCGCCTCACGAGTCGCAAAACCCTTTCTACATCTGGCCCTTACTCCAGCCTCCTTTGCACAACAGTTTAGGCGGAGGAAACACACTAGACGACCATCACAAAATCCCCAAACTCATGAGCAATACTGCCCCAAAATACTCTGCACAGCCTGCCATTAATTGGTCTCAATCAGGCAATGTAGTTCTAATGGTCAACGTTCCCAAGTTAAACACATCGACACATAAGGAAGGGGCAGACTCTATTAAAAACAAGGCAATCCATTGGATTCGCCATGTAAGAGGCTGTCGCTCTGTAATACGCGAGGACATAATCAATGTAGCAAGATGGCCAGACCCGGGAACACATTTTGACATTTTAAAACTGACACTCAAGGAGGGGACCATGGCGGAAAATTTGGTGGCCCTAGGTGCAAGAACAAGTCCGCCTGCACATTCACGCATCCAGTTCAAATACCCTAGGCCACCTACGCACTACGGGGATTGTCCAAGCTACTGCCCAGGAAAAGATTTATCTACCCTCGGTGAGAACGATTGACTTAAAGCTTCATCTAAAATCTATGCTGAAAAACCACGCAACCAACTAATATCAATCACCCCCAGGTCTGCTGCAATCCCTAACACTGCCATTGCAAGTATTCTCTCTCCCATTCATGACATATTTTCCCAAGACGTTTGACAGTTTACTGTGCAAATATGACAATACTGCATCTTTCATCTTGCAGGAATACTGCCCACCAAATCAAGAACTGATAGCTAAGCCTGCAAGCACTTCCCTCACCAGGGCCAGGTCAGCTCCACTAGAGGAACATCACCACTCACCCCAGGTCTCACTGACCAACATTGGTATTGATCCACTTCTTCCCACTCAACCACACCTGCCAAATCAACCTCTGGCAGCTAATCATGCAAATACCAGGCATCTAGACAGGATAGCTCAACCACTCACTGAGGTACGACTTGTCTCATGGAACGTGGCAGGTTTGAAATCTATTCTCCCTCTTCCATCCTTCACCTCTTTTATTGATGAACATGACATATGTCTTCTTCAAGATCCACTTTTTCGAACAGGCTATTCAAACTTCCACATTCCTGCCATGCCCAGTACTATAGGCATGCTCTCAGGGGGCTTGACTATTTGGATCAGAACATCACTTAACTGCCATATATTACAGCTACCCACCGATTCTCCCGACCTGTTAGGTCTTCGTCTATCATTCGGGCCTGACACTGTTGTGAACATTTTCAATATCCACACCCGAGGGGTCGGTGGGGTCAAGTCTCCAAAACCCTTTGTGTCCTGGCAGCCCTTTTGCGAAACTGCCCCCGCCATCCTAAAACCATTGTGGCAGATGACCTCAATGTCAGATTCGAACCTCTAGACTGGGATGATCTCAGGCCCACAGACGAGGAGGATCACGCTTGGTCTATCCCCGCCCTGTCCATTTCACCCATCAAGAGATGGACGCAGGTCGCTGTCCAAGTTAAGTCACTGACCATGGAATTTGGGTTCAGGGCGTTAAATGGCAGAACCAATACAGACGCCAAAGGCCATCACACATTCAACAAAACCAACCACACCAGCAGAATCGAATACTGCCTATTTGACATAAGATTATGGCCCCTAGTCATCGATATGACGATCTTTGAAAGAACTGAAAGTGATCATAATCCTCTCTCTGTTCAGATGCTAGCTTTGGGCAACCTCTCGACCACGATTAACTCCTCAGTAGCAGCACCAGAGGGTATTAGCCTGGTTAACGACAAACGACACCTAAAGTGGGACAAGATTGCGGCTCGGCCCGCACTCATCAACACAGCCAATAACACCCTAAAGACTACATTAATGAACCTAGAGGCGGGTCCCGCAATCCCCCATAAGGAAATAAGCTTGATCCACACCTCATGCTTCAGGGATATCGCAGCCCACTTCTTAGTATCCCCAGCCCATGATGGCAAGAGACCCATAGGTAGGCACCGCTGGTTCAATAAAATGTGTCAGTCCCTAAATAAGCGCTTAATCCAAGCAATTAAATCCAAGGATGCCACCGCCATCCGCCTAGCTAGAAAGTCCTACAAGTCAGCCATACGCAAAGCCAAGCGTGACCAAGATGATAAGTGGTGGACAGCACTTAGTGACCCTGTGCGCGAGAGGAACTGTAGTCTGTTCTGGTCCCTGGCAGCGCGAGGCCCAGAAAGCAGTGGATTGGACATTACAACCAACATCGCCCCGAAGGACTGGGTAGATCATTTTAGCAGGCTGTACTCCCATGACCATGATAGCCGCACTCCTGTTTGCATGGACCCCTGCCTAAATACTTCTTTAGCACCCACCACTGAAGTACCCGAGTTGTTCTCTCAAAGTGACATAACTTACTCCCTAGGCACCATAAAACGCGGCAGGGCCCCTGGCTCGGATGGTGTCCGAGCAGATCTGTTCTCAACCGATATAGCATCCTGGTCAAGATACCTCACCATCACAGCGAACGCAATAGCATCTGGGGCGCCTCTCCCTGAGTCCTGGAAAGGGGCTATTGTTATCCCAATCTTTAAAAAGGGCGACAGATCACTCCCTTGCAACTATAGACCAATTAGTCTAATTGACTGTGTGCAAAAAGTCTTCTGCCACTGCCTCTTGGGAAAGATCGAAGACTGGATGACCGAACATGATATCCTTAGTCCCCTCCAAGCCAGTTTCCGGAAGAAAATATCTACCACTGATCAAGCCCTCAGGTTCCTATTTCTATACTGAAAAACAGTGCTCATTGGTAAAGGGAGCCTTTATGTAGCTTTTGTGGATCTAAAGTCTGCTTTTGACATAGTACCTCGCAACAAGCTATGGGACACTCTCTCCCGAATGGGAATCCCGGAGCATATCCTAGCAATATTGATACGGCTCCACGAGGACAACTACGCACGAGTTAGGTGGGACAACAAGGGGCAACTAACTGATAGAATCCATATCAAGGGGTGTGCGGCAAGGGTGTGTCCTTGTCCTGACCCTCTTCTCTCTGTACATCAATGAAATCGTCCATTCCCTGCTTAGAGTGGACACACCATCACTTGACACACAAAAAATACCTGTCTTGCTCTTTGCAGATGATACTCTCTTGGTATCCAAGACCCCTAGTGGACTAAGGAAACTCCTCACGTGCTTTGAGAAATTCTGCTCAACGCGGGGACTTGAAATCAATGCCTCTAAAACAAAACTAATGACCCTTAATCCCCATAGATTTTTTAGAGGGAAGTTTACACTAGAGGGCACCACACTTGAGAAGGTGGGCATTTGCAGCTACCTGGGTATAACATTGACTGACAACATGTCTTGGAAATCACACATAGGAATGCAAGCCTTAAAACTAAAGCAAACAACAGGGGTACTATCAAAACACTTTCACCTCTCACACACAAAACCAATTCGCCCAGCAATACAGATATACGAAGCCCAGGCTGTGACCTCTGCACTTTATGGGGCCAAACTATGGGGTTATGCTAAAATCCAAGACATAACCATCGTTGAGAACAACTTCCTGAGAAACCTTGTGTCCCTTCCGCCAAGCACTCCACTGTTCCCCCTTTTTAAGGATCTTGGCATAAAACGCATCGGTCGTAAAGCCCGCCTACGCCCTCTGCTATATTGGCGGCGTCTCCGGACTGCTCCAGAGCTTGAAACCTTAACTGAAGCCCTGCAGGTTATTTTAAAAGCTGATCATCTTCACAGAATCCCCTGGCTACGATAAATCAAGGGGTCATTTTACTCACTCGGGCTCAGTGAACTCTGGAATTCACCAACCACCTCCGTCTTTCCCTCGAAAAGCGAACTAAAGAAACTATATTGGCAAATGGCAGATCACGAAGATATAGGGGCAGCACTTCACACTACATTATCCTGTGACTTTGTTAACTTAAAAGAGACATTCAAGTATGAGGCTTTTTGGGACATAATCACGGTCCCAAGGGAAAGGAAACTGTACTTTCAGCTCTGCATTGGAACACTACCATTAAGACTTTTCACCAGCCGCTGGTCACACTAAGAATCAACCGCCTGTCCAGCCTGCAAAGCCCCCGTCGAGAATCTCCCTCACGTCCTTTTTGTCTGCCCCTCGTACACCGCCTCACGTAGGAAATGGCTGGCCCCGGCATGCAGACTGCTGGGAGTCCGCAGCTCTGAAATAGCCCTGCGAATCCTCAGATCAGACACTAGGCCAACGCTAGTGATCGCCGTTGCCAAGTTCCTCTGAGCTAGCTGGTTTGTCAGAGGGAAATTCTTATCTGTTTAATAATTCCAACAAAACTGTCCCATCGCACTGTGTGAGTGTATTTTATCTTTATTCCATTTTTATCATTATATGTATTGTTATATTTATTACCTTGTGTATTAATTTGTATTTATTGCTGCTATGCGCTTTTATGGCTCTTGTAGCCGAAATAAAGTTTCTTTGACTTGAATATAACCAATAAACATTCATTTTAAAATCTGTGATATAGTCACACAGTCTTTCACATGCCAATCATTGGCTCCTCTTCTCTTATTCCCATCACACAAATGTATCTACGGTTGGGACATAGCAGTACAGCACATGGTTCTCACAAAAAAGCTTGAGAAATCAATTTGTTTAACGTTGAATATTACATTTTGGTCAGCACTGTGTTAAAAAGGAACAATGAACAAGTATGTTCTCACTATTAACATAGAAAAGCATTTCCAAATATTTATTTATGTTGTGAAGCTTAACATGAGGCCTTGTCAACTTGGCCTATTATTTCACCATTACTCAATGCCTAGTAATTTTAAGTGAAAGTATTTCATTAATACGTTAATATGGTCCACTAATACATTTTGCTATACATGTGAATATTATTTCTAAACAGTTTAACATTATGGTCGTCATTATGACCCTGGTGGTCTTCTGTCTGCCAGGGTTAATGTGACAGTATCACCGCCAACATGCTGGCGGTAATGACCACCAAATATTTACCATGACGGTGAGCCCTCCCATAGACAGCCAATGTACCACACCAACCGCCAATGCGGTGCGCACACCAACACAGCAGTAGCCACCTACAGGCAGGCGTAAGGCAAGGATCCGCCCACCGTATTATGAGACAGCACACCGTCAGGATTTCCAGGGCAGTACCAATGCCACCAAAAGGCTGGCGTAAACACATCATATAAAAGGAGACATTCACCTCCAGGGACACACAGGAGTCCGTGGCTGCCATGGAACCTGAACTGCAAGTCTTCCCAATGCTGTTCCATGAAATGGCCGTCCTGGAGCACCGACGAAGACAATGACATGAGTACAGCTGCCTAGCACTCGAAGGAGGTATAGAGGGGAGGGAGAGTGACACACACACACGCACAACACACACCATACACCCAGAATCAGATGCAGAGAAAAATAAAAGTAACAGATCCCCGGAGTAAAGAAACCCAGGACACATACACAGTTCCAAACACTGTATTCCTGTTGTATGTATATGTAAAATGCAAAAACATACACAACTGCAGAAATAAATACATGCAGGCCCAAAGGCCAGTCCAAAATCACAAATGCCCACAGGACAAAGTCCAAGCCTCAACCTGACTCCTGACAACAACGGGACTCCACTGTTCTCGGGCATCATATTGGAAATGGGTCGGCACCTCAGGAGCAGGGGGATGGGCACTCACTGGGAGGGGGCGTCCTGCCCACTGCTTCTGGAGGGGGCTGCCTGGTTCTGAAGGGGGCTACCTGCACACTGGTTCTGGAGGGGGCTTCCTGCCCACTGGTTCTGGTGGGGGCTGTCAGCCTACTGGTTATTGATGGTGCCACTTACCCTCTGATTCTGGATGCAGCTCCATGTTCTCTGGTTTGAGACGCTGCTCTATGGCCTCTGGTTTGGGATGCTGCTCCATGGTCTCTAGTTCGGGATGCTGCTCCTTGGCCTCTGGTTAGGGATGCTGCTCCATGGCCTCTGGTTCGGGATGCTGCTCCTTGGCCTCTGGTTCTGGATGGGGCTCCTTGGGCACAGTTTTAGGTAGGGCCTCCTTGGCCATGGTTTTGAGTGGGGCCTCCTTGGGCATGGATTTCTGTAGAACATCCTTGGCCTTGGATTTTGGTGGGGCCTCCTCGGCCTGGGATTTTGGTGTGGCCTCCTTGGCCTTGGATTTGGTTGGGACCCCTTTGGCCTTGGATTTTGGTGGGACCTCCTTGGCCTTGGATTTTTGTGTATTCTCATTGGCCTGGGATTTGGGTGTGGCCTCCTTGGCCTTGGGTTTTGGTGGGGCCTCCTTGGCCTGGGATTTGGGTGTGGCCTCCTTGGCCTTGGATTTTTGTGGGGCCTCCTTGGCCAGGGATTTGGGTGTGGCCTCCTTAGCCTTGGATTTGGCTGGTGCCTCCCTGTCCTGGGATTTTCGTGGGGCCTTCTTGCCCCTAGGATTTGGAGGTGGCCCCATGGCCTTGCCAGTCTGTTTGGGAGGGGTGGCACTTTAGCCCTCCGTTTTGGGGAGGAGGAGTGTCCTTAGTGCGGGGGTCTGATGTCCCACTCATGTGCCCCTTAGCGGTAGCTGGAGACTTTGGGGCTGAAGCTATGTCAGACTGGGTGCTTGAGGTACTGGGCTGGGGTGGTGGGACCTTCCTCCTATAGACAGGATGGGGGCAGGGGGAAGGAAGAGGTCAGGATGGGCAAGGAAAAGCTTCTTAGGGCCAATGGGGCAGGATGTGGGAGGAGGGATGGGAGTGGAGGTAGAGGGAGTGGTTGTTGGAGGAGTAGGTGTAGGTCTTGGGTGCAGGTGCAAGGACATTGTGCGTGTGTGAGGTGTATGGCTGGGGGGGTCTGAGTGCGAGCATGTGTGTGTCTCTGGAGGGGGGCAGACAGGCTGGGGAGGACAAACAGGACGTGTGAATAGATGTTGTGGTGGTATCTGCAAGTGAGGTGGGTGCGCTGCATGTGGTGGTGGTGACTGCGCATGTGGTGTGTGGGGTGCATGTCTGCGGGTCTGCTGTTGTGGTGACTATGGGCAAGGCTGTGCAAAAGTTCTGGGACTGTTGATGCAGTGCATGCAGGTGTGAGTGAGTATGTGACTGTGAGGGAGGAGGAGGGGAACACAGTGGAGGCAGTGGAGGATATTGTGTGTGCATCTGTGTGTTGGCTGTGTGAGTGCTTGTGGACTGAAGTGTGCTGCCTGTGTTTGTCTGTGCGAGTCTTGTGTGTTGTTTTGGGTGCATGCTTGTCAGAATGTGTGCGTGGAATGGGTTGGGGGTGAGGAGACTTGGACTGGGTAGTTGTACTTCGAGGGGGGATGGATGAAACAGGGACACTGGCTGCCATCAGTGAAGAGGCCAGAGCCTGAAACGATCTCTGTAGGGCCGCCAAGGCACCATGGATTCCCTCCAGGAAGGCATTGCTGCATCTGGGATGCAGCTCCTGGATGTCATTCACTATGGTTGACTGCCCTATAGAGATGGATCTCAGGAGGTCACTAGCCTCCTCACTGAGGGCAGCAGGGCTGACAGGGGCAGGACCTGAGGTGTCTGGGGTGAAGGAGATGCCCACCCTTCTGGGTGAGTGAGCGCCGGCAACTCGGTGGGGGGTTACTGCGAGGGCAGTGCTGGTACGGGTGGTGGCGGTGGAACATGTAGCTGGGGTGGTCCCAGAAGGGTCCGCCACCACCAGGGATCTCCCATCAGAGGACAAATCAGAGTCAGTGGTATCACCTCCTGTCCCCGTCGTGGTGCTCCCCTCACCCTCTGTCCCACTGCTCCCCTCGGCCTTCGTGGACTCTGCCTCCTGGGTCCTGTGGGCTTCAGCTCGCTCACTCGCCAGTGTCCCTGCTCCTTCGCCACAAGGATAGGTAGACAAAAGGAGAGGGGGGGAGAGAAAGGGAGCACAGGGTCAATCTCAGCACCAACACCACAGATGGCAGACACATCACTGTCACAAACTGAGACTGAGAATGGGCAGTATGGACGACACTGGTATACCATTGGCTAATTACCACAGCAGGTAGGAGCCAAACACTGCGAGCTACACACCAACTGAGACCAGCTAAGCCCTGTCTGAGATGGGAAGCCACCTACCTAGTTATCTAATACATGCTTTCCACCCTATTAACCTGAGCTGGGCCACGCAGGAATGTCTGAACTGGCATATTGGGCATCCACTGCCTAGTACGCTGCACCCAAATCCCATGATAGGCAACAGAGTTGGTTGACTGTGATGCTGCTGTGATGCCCTGAAGCGCCCATCCAGCTCTGGGTAGGCCACCGCCAGTATGCGGGCCATCAGAGAGGTTAGGTTCCGATGGGCACCCCTCTGTCGTTGGGAGGCCATCCCCAGCTGGGCCTCCGCGGTCTTCCGGGCCCATCGTCCCCGGTCCTCCCACCGTTTCCTGTAGTACGTGCTCCACCTGCTATAGGCCGCCAGGGTCCGTACTTCCTTCTGATGGGCGGCTACCTACAGAGGAAACTCAGAAGGTGGGACACCATGAACCAGATAATCCAGCCTGTCACACATATGGCCCACAAAAAGCATTATCCCCTCATCAGGCACACACATGACCGGTACCCCTGCATTAGCACTGCCACCAGCCATACCCTCCCCCATCTCACACACTGCCAGCATGCACACACATCCCCATACAGCCATGTTGCATGCAACGTACCCATGGTGTACTTACCTATTGGTCTGGAGGCCCAAACAACTGCCCATACTGGAGTAGGACCCCATCCACAAGGCTCTCCAACTCCTCCGACGTGAAGGCTGGGGCCCTTTCCCCTGTTGCCCGAGCCATGGCAGGTTCTAGACACAGGTCACAGCAGCACACGCAGTGGAGATGTCATCCTGTGGAAAGTCAGGAATCAAGTGAAGTAGTAGAAAGGAAATGGCGGTCACATCCGCAACGGTGAACATCATAGTTCTCATTCTCCATAGAGGGCCATGTTAGCCAATGAGGACTTGCACGGCGGTGCAGACCGCCTCCTGTCATGACGCGAACGCCAGTGGAGTGAGGTCACTTCCACCTGTCCATGAATGTAGGATAGGCGGGTGCCATTTTATAATGCTGATACACATGTACAGATTTATAAGTGCATCATTGTAGTCGAATGTACTCACCTACACAATTCCAGTGTGCAACATACAAGCATGCTCTGTGTACACTGCTGTAGTGTGTTCATGTTTCCTGTTGTCACTCCTTTCTGACATTTGGGTCCCTTAGGTAACAACCACTGCGAAGGAGTAGGAGGAGGCAAACACCTGTGTACAGACCCCTTGTGGACTTGGCTACACTGGAGGACGGGTACATCATACTCACCTATCACAGAGCTGTGTGAACAATTGGAGCCTGATCTGATACCTGATATCTGTAGCACCACAGCAGTCCCCCCTCTTGTGCAGGTACTCTCCATGCTCCATTTCCTGGCAACTGGCTCTTTCCAGGTGACAGTGGACTTGGCTGCAGGGATGTGACAGCCAATGTTCTCTATTGTGCTTATAAGGGTTTTGGCAGCTGTGCTCAAACACATGTGCAGCTACGTCGCATTCCCTCAGGTAGATGATTTACCCACTGTGAAGGCAGGATTCTATGCAATGAGACATATACCAGATGTTATTGGGGCCATCGACGGGACCCATATTGCCTTAGCCCCCCCATGACCAATGAACAAGTGTGCAGGAATCTGAAGAGTTTCCACTCACTCAGTGTCCAGATGGTGTGCCTTGATGACCAGTACATCTCCCACATCACTGCCAAGTGTCCAGGGTTGGTGCATGATGCCTTTATCCTGAGGAATAGCAGTGTCCTACAGCTGATGGCAGAACTACAGAGGCACAGAGTGTGGCTAATAGGCGGGCCTGAGTCCCCACCCAATGTATGTCAGTGTGTGTCTTCAGGAGTCATAGCCTAGGCCATTGTGTAGAGCTAGTGTATGTCCCTTACTTCTTGCAGGTGATTCCGGCTACCCAAGCCCGTCCTGGCTTCTGACCCCTGTTAGAAATCCGAGAACAGGGGCTGTAAGTAGGTACAACGATGCTCATGGGTGTACCAGGAGGATTGTAGAAAGGACCTTCGAGCTCCTGAAGGCTAAGTTCAGGTGCCTCCATCTGACAGGTGGATCCCTATGCAACTCCCCTGAGAAGCTCTGCAGAATCATTGTTGTGTGCTGTATGTTGGTCAATTTGACCCTCAGACGGCATGTATCCTATCTGCAGGAGGAGGGGGCGACAATGCAGCTGGGGGAGCAGTGGACACTGAGGACAGTGAGGTGGAGGAAGAAGAGGAGGATGTGGACAACAGGTCACATTTGATCCTGCAGTACTTCCAGTGACACTCAGGTAAGACTGTTGAATTAAACATTTCTATATTTTAGTGTTGTGCTCCATGCCTACAGCATAATTCAAGTCATTACCTTTGCATCATACCTGACTGTCACCTATAACTTCTCTAATTGCAGATGTTGGTGTTGTTTACAGGCTGCTGAGACACATTGGTTGGATGGATCAACCTGTTACTGGACATTTACACAGGATCATGCAGTTCATTACAGTTTAATACATTGTACATTACCTGTAGATAAAGCACTATTACTCAAGTTGTGTCCAAGGGCCTCCTGTCCACTAGCTGCAGCCATATCACCCAGAACCCGTGCAGTGGAGACCATGGTGGTGTTCAGGGCCAGCAATTCTTTCTTGATCTCCTGGTGGTGTTCCTCCTGCAGCCGCTGGTTCTCCTGCATGATGTTTATCACCTGATCCTACTTGTCCTGGGATTGTTGATAAGCCCCCAGGTCATTAGTGAGTGCCTCCTGTGCAATAGGTTCCCTGGGCCTATCCTCCCCCTGGTGCACAGCTGTCCTCCTGTTCCTGTGTCCCCTGAACTGTGTGCCCACTGCCACTGACCCCAGGACCCTCATTGTCTTGCCTGTGAAGTGTGGACTGGGGTCCCTGTACAGGTGGGCACACTGCTGATTGACGTGTCCTGGGGACAGAGGTCCGGAGACATTGGGTGACTACTGTGGTGTTGGATACTTAGGGGGGACACTCTGTGGTGGACTGGGTGTGGGCTGGGGTAGCTGACTGACCAGTGGTCCCTGATGGGCCAGGGAGTTCATCCAGATCCAGAACTCCAGAGTTGCTGTCATCACTGGGGCACTTTCTGGTGGGGGACTGTGTAGCAGTGGCACCTCCTTGCCGATGAGATTGGCTGGGGCACCTGTGGGGATGTAAGTGGTGTATTATGCTACATGTCTGTGAAATAATCTGCATCCTTATCTTCTCCTACATTATTGCTGTTGTCCTACCACCTTTGTTTGTGTATGGATGGATTGTGGGATTGTTGGTTCTCAATGCTGTGCATGCATTGGTGGTGGGTGTACATGCAGGGCTGGAAGGGATGTGCATACAGTGGGAATGGCATGCAGGGCTTGGCATTTAGGTGTATTAATTGTAGTGGTACACTGTGTGGGATGGAGTGAGGAGATGGATGTCAGGGTGAGGGGCGATGGTATGCAGGTATGGGGGGTGATTGGTAGCAAATGTTGACTCACGAGTGTCCAGTCCTCTGCCGACTCCATTGAGTCCCTCAGGATGCAGGATTGCCAAAACTTGCTCCTCCCATGCTGTCAGAGGTGAGGGAGGAGGTGGGGGTCCACCGCCAGTCCTTTGGATATCAAGCTGGTGCCTTGCTGCCATGGAACACACCTTCCCCCGAGTTTGTTCCACCCCTTCCTTATGTCGTCCCTTGTTCATGGATGCTGTCCCACAGCATTCACCCTGTCCACGATCCTCCGCCATAGCTCTATCTTCCTGGCAATGGATATCTGCTGTATCTGTGCTCCAAACAGCTGTGGCTCTACCCTGACTATTTCCTCAACCATGACCCGCAACTCCTTATCAGTGAAATGGGGGTGCCTTTGTCGGGACATGGGTGTTGTGTGGTGTGTGTAGACTGTGCAGGGCTGATGTGTGATGTGGTGTGTGGTGCGTGACGGATGAATAGGTAGTTGTGATGTGTGTCCAGTTCTATTTCAGATTGGCGTAGCTAAGTGTAACCGGCTTGTCATGTTTGCAGAGGTTTGTGGGTGATGTTGGTGTGTGTTTTATAGTGCTGTTGGTGGGTGTGTGGGGTGTGTGCATTTGTGTCAGGTGTGGGTTTTTTGTTCTGGCCAATGCTGTCCTGTTTTGTATTTGTATGACCATATCCGCCGCGGTGGTCACCGCCAATGGTTTACCGTTGTTGAGGCGAGCCCTTTACTTCTGCGAGCGGCGGCCCGGGAGAGGCGCTGGGAACGTGGGGGAGGCCGGGAAAGGATGGCCGACGACAGCAGGGATGAGAAGGGTGAGAGGGAGTTCACGGGGTCCTCTAAGAACATATGACTTTACATAGCATCCCTTCACCACTGCATTGAGCCATTGCACTGTGACCACAGCGCCCATACCAGGACCGCCATCCCCAGCCCTTCCCTATGGCGGCATCACTTAATATATCCGGATGCCGTTTCTTAGCAGCACCTCTTCACAGCAAGCCAGACTCTGCCCTTATAACCCATGCACGCATCGTCCTTTTTAGTCTCCAAGGGAGATAAGGTCGAGCGGTACTGGAGATTGATGTGCTTTAAATAAAGTTCAAATATAGTAGGGAGGTGGTGTCATTGAATTTAATGAGAAAAATGTACTTAGGAGAGTGAAGGAGTCCACGGACAGCGTCACTCAAAACGATGGCGATGCCACTGCAGAGGCAACCGAGAGACAACACCGGACACTGAAGAAGGACTACTGTGTGAGCACCGGCAGGTGGCCATTTTACTAGTATAGAAGTAACCGAGGGGCAGCAGTTGACACTGAAGAGGGACAAGTGTGTGAGCACCGGCAGGCGGCCATCTTACCACTGCAGAGGCAACCGAGAGGCAGTATCGGACACTGAAGAGGGACTAGTGTTAGGGCACCGGCAGGCGGCCATTTTACTAGTATAGAAGTAACCGAGGGGCAGCAGTTGACACTGAAGAGGGACTAGTGTGTGAGCACCGGCAGGCGGCCATCTTACCACTGCAGAGGCAACCGATAGGCAGCACCGGACAATGAAGAGGGACTAGTGTCAGGGCACTGGCAGGCAGCCATCTTACCACTACAGCTGCATTGGCAGCAGCCCCGTCATTCTGGACACAGGGCATTTGAGCCCCTTTGAGTTGGCCAGTTGACCAGGGGGTCCTGGTGGTTTGCAGGGCACCAGGCCCCATTGTGTTTTTGTGGTGCTAGGAAATGTATTTCTTGTAGTTTGATTTTCAGACCCTGTTCTGGCTACCTCTAAATTGTGTTTTTTTATTTTGAGGTTGTCTTGCATACTTTGGGTTATGCTAGTGAAATTATGTTCCACCCTGTGCTTTTTGCCCATAATGTTGGTGATACTTAGGAGGTAAGTGTCTAATATTAGACTGTTGAGATTTTGGGCGTACAATGCGTTTGATACCTATTGTGAGGCTGTGCTTTATGTGGTTTTTATCTCAGGAGGATAAGTACAGTGATTTTCCTCTTACACCACTCCATCTTCAGTCCTATCTTGTTGAATCAGCCCTGTTCTGAAGTAACAACCTATCCCTAATCGCCTCACTTTCCTGTCTCCCCTATAACTCAGGTTCCTTCACCCGACGTCTGGATTATGTGCCCCCTTCTTGCCCTCATACTTCTCCTCACCACCACCGTCCTAGTAACACCCTTCCCTTATCCCCACCACCCTCCTCCGCCATAATTTCCCAACATGGCCACCGTTCGAATTAAGTCTGGAATTAATTGCTACAAAATCATCTACCCCTCTAACCTGACTAAAGCTGCAGCAAAACGTTTCAAGCATAACACCATTGAATATTTCCCCGATTCCCTTTTTGTCGATCAGTTTTACAATGGTCGGTATGGGGGGCTCAAAAACGATCTAATTTTTTT
This sequence comes from Pleurodeles waltl, assembly GCF_031143425.1. Classification (NCBI taxonomy): domain Eukaryota; kingdom Metazoa; phylum Chordata; class Amphibia; order Caudata; family Salamandridae; genus Pleurodeles; species Pleurodeles waltl. Next base: position 69,278,311 of record NC_090436.1, read on the forward strand.
CACGCACAACATACCCTCTTGGTCTACCAGCTTTTACAATTCCTTTAACGTCACCTCCTCCTCCTCTATCCCTCATGGGAAACAGCTAAAAATTTCCCCCTCTGCGGGTTTTAACGGCTCCCTCACTATCTCACTCTATAACAACGGTACTGTTATGATCCAAGCCAAAGACACCGGTCTCTCTCTCTTTGACCGGCTCTTCCCTTCCCTACTCCCCTCCCCTGCGACCGGGCTATCCCTTGACTCTCCATCTAGCTCCACCAATTACTCCCTTTCTCCTCCCTTGACCCCCCCACTCTCCAATAGGCTGCACCCTGGGGTGGCACAGGTCGACCCTCTTCTCTCCCCTCGGAACTCCCCTCCCATTCTTCCCCCCTCACAGTATGCCCCTCCCCTCTTCACTTCAGCTTTACCTCTAGCTAACACGCTCCTCGTCCAATCTGCACCGTCCCGGCACTCCATTCTCATCTCCTCCCCCCTAGCCGTTCCGGCCACCCCCCTCCTTAGACCACCTCTCCTCCAGCCCTCTCCCCTTGTCTATTTTCCCCACGTTCCCCTTGTTCCCTCCTCCTCTCTGCTTTTCCGACCACTCCTCCCCTCACTATGTACCCCGATTTCCCCACAAATACATTCCATCTCTCTCCCTCCCCACTCTCCTCCAGCAATGCTGTGCTACCCCCTTTCCTCCCCTGGTAACCCCTTCCCTCCCTCGGACCGAGTAGAATCACTTCCTTTCTTCAACTTCCCTTTCTCCCAATCCCCCCCACTCTGCCTGATACCCGCTCCCTCACAGCCACCTCACTTAGCTACCAGGACCTATCCAACCCCCTCCCCTCCCTTCCTTCCAAACCTCCCTAATCCCTATGACTCCTCACACTCCTCCCCTCTCCTACCGCCCCACCGCCCCACTCCTCTCCTATCGCCCCCTAATTCTGCCCTTAATTCCTATCCTTCTTGCAACGCCAACAACGACAACTCTCCTCTCACCCCTGGCGCACCAACTCCTGCTCTCATCCAAAACTTTTCCCCACCTCTGAACCCTATACCCCTACTCCCCTCCCGTTCCCCCACCTATCCCTGCCGTACACTGCCTAGTGCACCCCCTCCTGTTTCCATCGAGCCACCCAACATGCCGTGCTCTTCCTTACTCTCTCTGGAAAATAAGCTAAGCTCTCTAATCACCGCCATCTCCCAACTTGAAGCTACCATTTTAGTTTTAAGCTCCAAGATCTCGACTTTTTCACACACCTCAATTCCTTTGGCAAACACTCACCCTTCCACAAGATGCACCTCACCCCCACACCCCATTATAGCTAAGCATAGCCTGTCGTCTGCAAATCCACACAAGCACTCGAATGCCACCCTTCCTTCACCTCCACTTCCCAGTAACCCTGTTATCTACACTATTCCGACCATCTCCTCTGTCAGAACCACTCGCCCACCTAAACCCTCCCGAGCGCCCTCATATAAGTACAATATCCCTATCACCCCTCATAGCCCTAGTGCCCCCGTCACCAAAACAGTCGCGTCAGAGCTGCGCTGTTTGCTACACAACTGCAGATCTGCAATAAAACACAAACTTGAAATCTCCGATACCATCAACTTGCACAATATTGACATGCTCTTCCTCACTGAGACCTGGTTCAACGATACCTCTCACTCTATGTTTGATCTCCTTGTACCCACAGGCTATTCTATACTTAGAAATGACAGAATTGACAAAGTTGGGGGAGGTGTTGCAGTCATCTTTAGAAACTCCCTTCAACTTAAGGCTCTTCCTAACAGCTCCTTCCACACTTTTGAATGCCTATCTCTTGAGCTTCAATTGCACCACCGCTCACCTCTCAGATTCCATGCTATTTACCACCCGCCTGGTAGCAGCCCTTCGTTTATGGAGGAACTCACGGACTACATCAGCGACCAATACACGCAAAGTGACAATCAGATCTTCGTGGGTGACTTCAATGTCCACTGGGGCTCGCCTCAAGACACCTATGCGAATTTGCTGGCCACCTTCCTCTCTGCAAACGATCTTATCCAACACTGCACAGAAACAACACACTCTAAAGGCTCAATCCTGGACCTTGTTATTTCTAAAGCAGGCTTGCTGACTATCGCTACCCCTGTTCATGTAGATTGGTCGGACCACCTCCTCATCCCTTTCTCTCTTCACCTATCACACTCTATAACTCTTGGCCAGCCCAAGAGGGCTACTTCCTGGTTCCGTGACACTAAAAATATTGACCTCAGTACCCTCTGTGATTCTGCTTTGCTATCACTTCCAAGGCTAGACCCGGACCTAGATGTTAACAAACTCACCTCCCAATGCCTCACAGTCCTTGCAGTCGAAATCAATAATGTCGCTCCTCTCCAAAGCAAAAAGAAAAGGCCCACTCCCTCAGCACCTTGGTTCAACAAATCCCTCTATGAAGAAAGGAAGTTCCTAAGAGCCCTTGAGAAACAATGGAGACAAGCGCCCTTCACTGAAAATTTGGCCACGCTTCGTTCAGCAAGATCCAAGTACCACAAGCTCATCTTCCTTGGTAAAGCGTCACATTACAAATCCCTCCTTGACTCAGCCAAAAATAGACCCAAAAAACTATTCGAGCTCATCAAGAACCCAAACAGCTCTCCCCCAACCTCTAACTTGGAAGATTCCACAAAGAAAGCAGCGGAATTTGCTGTATTCTTTGACGAAAAGGTAAAATCACTTGTAGATCAGGTCATTCATCCTACCCCTACAGAGGAGCGCAAATCCTTAACCATTTGGCAAAACTTTGACCCCATCTCTGACGATGCTCTCCTTAAATGCATCCTCGATACAAAGCCCTCTAACCATTCTCTTGACCCCATTCCTAGTGCCATTGCCATTGCCTTCTATACTAACTCTCTTTCCTATTGGACCACTCTGGTCAACCTTTCCCTCAGTCAAGGCTCCCTTCCTGTTTCCTTCAAAACTGGGCAGGTCACCCCTCTGCTTAAAAAACCCACCGCTGATGCGAACGACCTCAACAACTACCGTCCCATCACTAACCTACCCTTTCTTGCGAAAATCACAGAAAAATGTGTAGCGAAACAACTCTCCCACCATATCAAGGAAAATGATCTTCTTGACAATTTCCAGTCTGGCTTCATTCAAAACTGCAGCACTGAAACAGCCCTGCTGCTAGTGATTGATGACGTGCTGCGGATACTCGATTCAGGGGAGTCTTGTCTTCTAATTCTTCTTGACCTTTCTGCAGCCTTTGACACTGTCAATCACAACACTCTCCTTAACACTCTTCAACAGAGAATGGGCATGGAGGGCACTGTGCTCAAATGGTTTGCCTCCTTCCTCTCTGATAGATCCCAAATGATCAAAATAGCGAACAGTCTTTCAGCTCCTTTAGCGGTCAGTCAAGGTGTTCCTCAAGGCTCCATACTTGCACCCACACTGTTCAATCTCTACTTAGAACCGTTGGGAAATCTCCTGAGTAAATCCGGGATCCACTATCATCTATATGCGGATGACACTCAGATCTACCTTAAGGTGGCCTCCACTCACGATCTCTCCTTCCTTAGCTCTACTCTCAACTCCATTCAAAACTGGATGTTAACTCATCAACTGATCCTGAATCCCTCCAAAACAGAATTCCTCCTCCTCTCCTCCTCACTTTCTCATCCCCCAGTGCAATCATGGATGGATCAGATCAATCTAATGAACAATAAGCCCATCATTGTCGAGAGCGCAAAATCCCTTGGTGTCATACTCGACAAAAAACTCAATCTACTCTCCCACATCGACTCCATTGCAAAGTCTGCTCGACACCAACTGCGCCTTCTTTGGGGGATTCGTCGCTTCTTCCCGGAGCACGACCCTAAAACCCTGGTCCAATCGCTGGTTCTCTCCAGATTGGACTACTGCAACTCTCTTCTTACTGGCCTTCCCAAATCCCACCTTGCCCCCCTAAAGTCTATTCTCCATTCAGCAGCTCGTTTCATATATGGGGCCAAAAGAAGCGACCACATCACACCTATTTTATCCACCCTCCGTTGGCTTCCCATAGAAGCAAGATCTATCTACAAAACTGCATGTATCACCCACAAAGCCTTGCACTCCTCCTCCCCTCGCTACCTGATGAATAAACTGAAACTCTCTGGGGGCTCCAGACCATCACGTAATGCAGAAAAGTTATTGCTTGAACCTCCCATTTTCAAGAAGGAAAGATCGATGGCCCAATCCTTTTCAGGCAACGCAGTGAGAATCTGGAACTCACTTCCGCCTCAGCTTCGGACCACCACCTCTTCCCAGGCCTTCAAAACTGACCTCAAAGCTCTCCTCCTTCAAAGACACTTCCAAATTTAATTCAAGCCGTCTGTTTTCTGAAGGAAGTCCTTCCATTATAGGAAATTCTGTTCTCCATGCCTATAGAAGTGCCTTCCCAGGGTGTTTTTGTGTTTTGAGTGTCTGCCATTTAGTGCAGTATTATACCTCTACCTGTATTTTGTACTCTTTTGTAACATGCACACGGCACCTTTCCTTTTACAACGTATCATTTGCTACCTCTTATATCTTGTTTGCTTTTGATACATGCACAACGGCCACCACTGCCTCATGTAACGTAACTATTGTTTTAGTGTTTTGAGTGTCTACCATTTATTGCAATTTTTTTTTACCTCTACTCGTACTTTATTTGCTCTTGTAACCTGCACACGTCACTTTTTCCTTTCGTAACGTATCGTTTGCTACCTCGTGTATTTTTTTGCTCTTGATACTTGCACATTTATCACTATTGCCTCATGTAATGTAACATTTGTCTTTGTAACAGGCTCACTTGTAATTCTTCTTCTTTTGTATCTTTACTTTGCCTATTGTGAAGCGCTCTGACACCTTCGGGTAATGTCCGCGCTATATGAAAACGCATTAAATAAAAAGAAAGAAATAAATAAATGTCCGCTGTGGTGATTCGTGGGTCATTATTTGGAGGGCGTAGTATTGGTGACTTAACGGTATGGGTTGTAGTTCCATCAGTTTATCACTTTCAGTGGGCCTTGCGGATTTGTGGTTGTGGCTGTTTTCTGACTGTTTTGTGTATGTGTGTGTCATAATCTGGCGGATGGATATTCACCTCAGCGATGGTATTTTGGCAGCAGTCACAGCGGCGGAATTTGGAATTTACCGCCAATGCCATAATGAGGGCCTATGTTTTTTATTAATGTTGTGCACGTTATGGTTACCACATAGGTGGGCACATTTCTCCATAACACTTGATTTCTCTATATTAGCATAATTAAGGTCCGATTCTTAGCTACTTATCAATTCAAATTTATTAGTAATTAATTCAGCTTTCACATCATCTCTCCTCCTTTCCCAAATCAACGTTTGAGCATTTTGAGCACTTGAGATGTCTTCCTTCTGCAGGATGGAAGAAATCCTGTGCCCTAAGGTAACTATAACTCGTGCCTTAAGGTAACTATAACTTGCACCCTACCATGCATAGTTTTCTCATCAATAGTTTTACTGCAAATGATACAGTGATTTTATCAATGAAGTCAAAGAAGATGTCAAGAGTGATGTAATATCTGGGGTAATTAGCAGTGCACGGTGAGGGCGCGAGCTATAGTTACCTTAGGGCACAAGTTATATTTACTTGAAACAACTCTAACTATAACAGCTGAATTTCTATGGCTTTGTGTGTGTAAAATCTGAATCTATACTGCCCCTGTAACCTTTGGTTTTTTAGTGAATTATCTAAGGTTTTTTATTCTATTTCCTAACTATACCATCTCTGTAACCTTTGTTTTTTTCAGTGAATTTCTAAGGTGTTTTTTAACATTAATAAGATTTTCATTGCAATGCACAGTGTGGGGGTGGGGTTGGACGCAGGGTCTGGTCTGGCACTGTGATGCCTGAACCTCTCCTGCCCCTCCTCCTGCTCTCTGTTGTCCATGTGCATGGTCCTGTCACCTCCCTATTGCTTTCCATGGTCCATTGCCCTGCACTGGCATCCTGATGCTCATGTAGAGCACTCTGAAATCTTCTGGTCAAGTCTGCACTTTATAAAACTGCAGATTTAAGAGATCCTTGAGCCATCTAACGACACATTAGTGTTTTATGTATTATATGGCCAAAAACGCTGCACCAGCTTTACAAAGTGGCGAAATGCATGCCCTGCCCCACCTGGTAACCCTTTGCGCTACATCATGCATGCACTATGCATACTGTATGCATAGGGGGTGGTCCCCGTTAGGAGGGGGCGAAAAATGGCATAAAGAAATCTAAGAGATTTCTTTGTGTCATTTTTTTTTCTGCACTTTTAACGCCTGGTCAGAGCAAGCGTTAAAAGGAGGAACACCATTATTCATAATGGGCCTCAATGCGGTTTGCAGGATTAACGTCAACATTTTTTACTCTAATCCTGCAAAACTCTGAACTAGCGTCAACTACTGCCATGGTGGCATTAAGGGGGTGCGAAGGACCTCAAGAAAAATGGTGCTGCACTGGGTGCAGCGCCATTTTTCTTAAATTTGGCCCTATGTGTTATGCACACTTCTGTCGTTGGGCTATACTTGGGCAGCATTTGGGTGATATGTGTGCTGCATTTGGGATCTTTTTCCTCTGGTAGCCATATTGGGAGATTTATTTGTTATGAAGCTCCCTAATTTCACTATTTACTGCAGTATCCTCAGTGGAAAATGCTTTCATTTTTCCACTTTGATACCATCAAGATGGTGTTCAGATGTACCACACTTTTGACTTAAATTCAGAATGTTAGCATCCTAGATGCTCATTAGAACACTGTAAGCTGCTGTTCACCAGGGAGTTAACTGGCAGTGTGCTGCTAGTATTGAAAGTGCATGTTTCAGTCTGCATGCCAGAATGTTTTAATGAAATAGAAGAGGAAGATATTTGAGAACTCACTTAAAACATGTCTTATTTTTTCTTTCTACAGTACTAACTATAATTTCTGTGACAAAAGGAACCCCCTCTTTTTGTTGCTTTCTAAGTTAAATATTTTAATTTTTGCCAGTTTGATTAGATCAAGATGGCTTCAGGTATGCCACTCGTTTGTCATAAGTAAGACTCCAGGATGCTGCAGTAGAATACAAGGGAATCAATTGATTCCTGTTGGAAGTACATGGTCTATTGAGAATGTCAGACTTCATTATCATATATCTGAGAAAGATCGTGTGAATTTACAAAAAATATTCTCTCATCTTGGCTTCATGAGCACGTTCCATAACCTCCATGGGAAAATCATGAGAAAACAGTTTTTTCTCTCAAACATGATTCATGAAATCCCAGCAGAAGGTTTTACATAGGGCAAAGTCACCTTGGAGAACATCACAGTTCGTAAAATTTGCATTTTACCATCAGCAAGTGATTTATATTGTAACTAAAATCTGTTGCTACCCTTTATATGTTCTCCTTTTTTGCGACCCTCAAAATCAGCCATTCACTACAAAGCATTTCACTGAGGTGCTATCATGCACATTGGTCCCAGGATGGCTGCCAGCACTTCCTGGTTGCAGTGCTCACAGCCAGTCAGATCTCACCATGAGATGTATGCCAAGGCTTCACCCAGATGTACAAATGTAGTTTTGTTCAAATATCTCAAAAACTACAAGACGGATTTACACCAAATGACGCTATCTTTCTGCCAAAATTGATTTCATGCTGTCCACCGGTTTGAGCGGTAGAGATGTCTAAAATCTCTGTGGGAATTTATATGGGAAATGCACTTTTTTTGACCCCCTTCCCTTTTTTCTCAACTCTTCTTGACAGATCACCCTAAAACCTTCCATGCACAAGACCCAACTTGACATTTGTTTTGGAAACGTTCATGAAGATTCACAAGTGATGCAAAGATATAGACAAGTCAAAAAATGCTTTTCCTATGGAAAGTAGGTCCAAACTATAATTACATACTGGCGAATGCCACTAGGTAATATCTATATATCTTATCTATATATATAGAGAGAGGTATTACCTAGTGGCAGTCGCGTTATTTTGACCTGCATATATCGTTGGCACTGTTTAAAAATCTTCACGAAAATTTCTGAAACAAAGTGTGCCCGTGATCCTTGTTGCACCCAGAAAGTTTCTGGGGGATTCGTCAAGCGGACAATGCACCCCTCCCACACAGCCCCGGGGGCAACCACTTCCCCGGGGAATTTCTCAAAGTGTGTGTGGGGGTGAATCACCACCTCCCCAGGGCATTTCTTAAATTGTATGTGGCGGGCCGCACAGCCCCCCCCCCCACAGCCCCGGTAACCACCACCTCCCCAGGTAATTTCTCAAATTTTGTGCGAGGGGCCACTCAGCCTCCTTTGCAGCCCCGGGGACACCACCCCCCCAGGGCATTGCTCAAATTGTATGCAGGGGGCCACACGGCCCCACCACAGCTCCGGGGACTACCACCTCCCTGGGGCAAATGTTAAAAAAGAAAAAGGGGGTCTGTTTCAGACCCCTGCAGCCACGGGGACCACCACCTCCCCAGGGCTATTTTAGTTTGGGGGGCGCGCAGCCCCACTCGACTAGCCACTGATGGCCCTGGGGACCACCGCCCCCCTGAGCCGGCCCCTTCTATCACCCAGCCCTGGGACACAGCTGTTTGCAATGGCTTGGCTGCAGCTTTGACAGCTGCAGCCAAGCCACAGCAAACACTCTGTTTGCAGCGAGAGAGAGCTGTTTACAGCTCTCCCTCGCTGTGAGCACAGGTTTTCTCTGTCTCCATGCCCATAGAGTTGCAAGCAAGTAGACAGAGGAAACATTGCTCCTGTGACAGTAATGCTGGCTCCCATGGGAGGTGGGGATCCAGCTGGGACTTTGGGGGCCTTCAAGCTCCCCCACGGTCCCCATCCCCTGAGGCTTGGCCTAAATATAAATATCTTTTTAGGTGAGGGGAGCTGTGCAACCCCCACCCCAGGCCCATCTCAGCCCCAAGGACCCCATCCCCTGGGGCACAGCCTAATTATTTATCTTTTTGTGGGGGAGTGGGGCTGTGTGGCCATGCACTCAATGCTTGTAACAATAAAACCCTGCACTGTGCACGGATGTCGGCCATGCACAGTAGGGTTTGCCCCGGGGCCGAACCCTATAACAACCCAACCCTGCATAGCCCCCCTCCCCAGGCTGATCTCGGCCCGTGGATCCTAGCCCCCACTGCCCAGCCTAAATATTTACCTTTTTTTTTTTTACTACTCCCCCTGTTTGGGGTTATAAGTCAAAGGCCTATTGGGACATCACAGTAATCCTGTCAGGTCACATGGGAAAGTCACTCCTTTTGGGAAAGGATGCCTCAAACACTGTTCTTGCCATGCTTCATCATCGGCAACCTCTCCCCATCCTGGTAGGGCAGTGCAACCAGGGTGAACTCAACCTCCTGGTGCGTGAGAGGGAAGGAGGAAGTTCTTATATATAACCTGATTGGACAAATTACAGGATCCAGATGAATTAAAAGTATCTTGGGGTACTCTTGCGTACCACCTTTAATATTGGCACCCAAGGTATATCTAAATAACTCACTAAGATGGTCACTGAGACAATGGCTCAAACCATGTCCCTGAGCCAACTTAATTCAAGGGCAGTTAAGGCAGCCCTCCCTTGAGGGTCCCACAATCAACCAATGTTTTTGGCAATACCACATACACCTGACAGCATTCTATGCAAAAATAACTTGGAGCAATGCTATCCCTGTATAATTATTGCTTCTATCACATACAAAACTCAAGTAAAGTCCATGGTGGTGACATTCCATCAATATGCCCAGTGCTGTACCACTAAGGGACTTCAATTTTTATCCAGGTCGGACAAATGTGCAAATAGGTAAGTATAGATTTACTATTCTTATCTCCACATCTGCATACCTTGAAAATGTATGTATCATAAAGGTACATATATGTGGAGTTATACATAGTAAAACTTTACTTACCTATAGAAACTTTCCTTCATGATATTCTTGTCCTCAATATTCTTGACAAAATATTTAGGGGCATATTGAAGAGCCCCTAGCGCCATTCCAGCACCACATGATCGTCATTATTTGGACTCTAATGTTGCGTTAGAAGGCTGAAAACGCAGCACCATATTTACAAAGCGGTGCAATGCATGCATTGGCCACTTTGTAACCCTTCGTGCTACATTATGCCTGAGCCAGGCATAATGTATGCAAATGGTGCATTCTCCCATTAGGGGGCAGAAAAAAAGCTGCAAAGAAATCTAAGAGATTTCTTTGCATAATTTTTTTGGGCACTTTTAACCCCTGCTGAGAGCAGGCGTTAAAAGGAGACTTCCATTGGTTACAGTGGGCCTCTGGGTGCTTTACAGGATTAGCGTCAACATTTTTGACGCTATTCCTGCAAAGTGCCGGTCTAGCATCAAAAATTCTGTAGCTAAATACGACACACATATGGTGGTGTTAGGGGGGCGCTTAGGGACACAAGAAAAGTGGAGCTGTGTGCAGCCCCTTATTCCCACGATATTCTTGGTTCCGATATTCTGTCTAAACACCCTTGTTTAAAATGTCTTTGGAAAAGTTATGACTCCTCTTTCACTGTTGAAAATTATTGTTTCCTTCTTCCTTATTCCATTTAACATGGTGTCCAGTGAGCTATATATGTGACAATGAGCCTTATTACGACTTTCGGGGTCCTTTGGCAAGACTGCCGCAGTGGCGGCTGCCTGAAGACTGCCATATTGGTGGTATTCTGACCGCTTTATTATGACTCACACAGCGAAGTCTGCCAAAATCCAGGCAAAAATCTGAAACCGCTAGGACACTGGAGAGGGGGGAAGAGGCGGTCTCACCACCGGCACCACCAGCCCACCAAAAAACCTCAGCTTCTATTACGACCAATAAATCACAATAGCAGTTCTTCCACGGTGGAAGACCAATGGCGGTGCGAACTGCAGCGGTCGGCAGTCACATCAGTAATACAACACACCACATTGGATAGTTTGAAAACCCCACACCTGACATGCATTCACACACCTGACACAAGTACATACTGCACTATGAAATACACTTTTTCACACCCCACAGTCCTTTGCAACCAGAACACAATACAATGTTAAATAGAGAGCACACAAAAAATATGTATGCTAACTATAGATTAGGCACCCCTACACTCTTCACATAGCACTCATCCTATGCCTGCACAACACACACATTAGTACCCCACACTTTCAACACCACCGGTCAACAACCCACATCACAGCACCCATACCTCATCACCAATTGATTTTTCTTATTATTTTTTTCTTCTCTCGTCCACCACTGCCATGTCCCCAAAAAACATCCCTGTTTCACAGATGATGAATTGAGGGTTATGGCGGACGAAATCACCAGGGTAGAGACACACCTATTTGGAGCACAAGCCCAGCAAACATCTATCACCAGGTAAATTCGAGCTCTGGCAAAGAATAGTTGACAGGGTGAATTCTGTGGCAGCCACCCAGGCAGAAGAGAGGACATCAGGAAGAGGTGGAACAACCTCAATGGGAAGGTGCACTCCATGGCCGCCAGTCACCAGCTAGAGTTCCTCAAGACTGGAGGTGGGCCCCCGCTTCCTCCCCCAACTTTCATTTCATGGGAGGAGAAGGTCTTGGACATCCTGCATCCTGAGGGCTTGACAGGAATACCTGGGGGAGTGGAGTCGGCTAAGTCACAATACAACAACTGTCACTAAACTGCAAGGCCCTGCATGCTCGCTGATCACATTTGGCCACCTTAACAGCCAACCCACTCACCACCCCTGTGTCTAACTGTCCAAATACCCTTCTCTGGCATTCCACATGTCAACTAAACTTACCTGGTACTACAAGTTAAATAGCCTTACATGTGAAACTAACAATCAATTCAACCCACCTGACTTCTCCACTAATGTACAGTCCATGGCAATGACATTAAGCTATGGCCGTCTGCCATTAGTATTAAAAGCAACACACAACTACAACTGTGTTCCTATTAAACTGGCCTTTAAATCACCACCCAAACAATGTAATTTACTCACCTGGTGGGGACACCAATATAGGAAGCTGCATGTACTTGGAGTACCCCCATTCAGAGGCCCAGGTATAATGGTTACACCTATACTGTTGGCCAGCTCTGTTACCATAGTACATAGCACAGCTGTCAGTTGACTCAATGATGCATTACACCTAACATGGAAACACTTTAAAATGTCAAGTCATCAATCAGACAAGATATGAGTCAATGAACAGTCATCTAACCACCAAGATACTCCAACATCTTGTATGCAATTGGAAATCTCTGTGCCCCATATAGCTCTAACCCAGATCTGGAAGCACGTGTCTTTGTCATATCAGGAGATCAAGTAAAGGCTTTGTGTGCATGTCACATAGCATGTCTTGTGGCCAAACTTTAATTTCACTTGTTGCATTACTTTCAGCAACTTTGTGTTCCACTTTTCCTACAGGTAACCTAGCCATTGACACCATGGAAAGGACACCCTGTAGCTTCAACTTCACAGGCAATCATCCGCCCCCAAACCTGTGTTCCAAGGACAGTATCTACCATATTGTGCCCCCCAGTACAGGTACCTGAGTCTCTTGGCGTAAACCCAGACAATGATGGACCTGGCACCAGTGGGAGTGGGGGTAGGGTGCATGGGAGGGATGGCGTGGGCCAGAGGATGGAGGCTCCTAGCGATACAACTGGCCAGGACACCATCTCCCAAGTCTTGGGAAGTTAATAAAAATCCCAAGGCGTGATGGGCCAGGTACTTACCATGATGGAGTAGATCAAACAGCTGCAGAGGGACAACTGCCTGGAAGTCATGCAGCAGCAGCAAAATTCCCACTTGGCTTTCATTGCGGGGGTGCTGAGAGATATGAACTCCACCCTGAGCAGGTTTTGTACACACCAGCTGGCCCCTTCCACTAGCAATGAGACATTGGCCCCTTCTACATCTGTGGCTGCTTGTGGAATAGAGGCCCTGCCAGGGGAAGGACATGCCTCAGACACCCCTGCCTCTGTAGCTGAAAAACCACCCCAGACATGTGGACGTCCCCCAAGATATCCAAGAGGTGCTGATGTCAAGACCAAAACCACTGCCAGGAAGTGAACCTCCACTGATTAGTCCCCTTTGTTTGGCCCAGATGCACCCTGTTGACTTTTCTGAAACCTATCTCCATTTTCCTATGGTACAAGGACACTGGACTTGTGTTTCCAACTATTGTAGCAGCTACCCTGATGATTTCATCGACCATGACCAAACCCACCCTTTCCTTTGTGTTTTGTTTGATCCAATTCACAAAATTTGCTGTGCACTCCTCAATAAATACTACTTAACCAAAGATCATGTGTGAGAGTCATTTATCAACCATATTTAACTATCATTTATAACACCTCTTGCACAAAAAAGATTCTCTCAAATGTAAGACATTTGTAATGTTCTATCTCACATGTACTGTTTAATATGGGTAGAATTTGCATTGAATATTAATGATAGACATAACTCAAATCACTTTCATTGAACTTTCCAACATATAGGTTGTGAGAATACCAATGATCACACAGTGAAGTACTGCTGCTCACTTCAGTGTTTCAGCATAGGTGTCAATCACTACCACCCCACAGACTACTAAAGTTAGGCACATCAGTCTTCCACTATTCCAATAGGCAAATATATTGTTTCATTAAATCATCATAGAAAGCCTTATCACATACCTTTACCATGGCTCCAAAATGACCATACCTCATGATACAGACAGAGGTCAGTACAAATGCCCTCAGTAATGGAACCTTCCAGTTATCATGGTCAGGTAACAGTAGGCATGCCTTTCACCTTTGTCAATCTTGATACACATGCACAGTGTCCTGCAGTGCAGAAAGGTTGCTATTACCAATACAAACCATTCTGATGGTTGAGGGAAAGGATAGCACAGGATGACATGTGTGGGAGACAAATGAACACACACATGGCATCACTGAACAAACCTCCAATGCCAAACAGGTCTATTGGATGGGATTGGAATAGGACACTACCATCTGACTGTCCGGACAGTCTGGGCATAGAGCTTGCACACTACAAATCTCATGCCTGACAGTACCTGGTTCAATCCATGTTCACTCCACTTGCCAGTCTGCAAATCCCACTTGCTTGTTGCACTGTCTGATATTGCCAAATAAGGATGATCTTGTGAAGTCATATGCAAATGATAAATGTGAAACAAAAGGTATAGGCCACATTGAAATAAATCCACTATACAGCCAATTCCTATATACAATGGTAACTCAGACTGTGCATTGTGAGAAACAAACTATGATGATCAAAAACCTGCATACAACCAACTCCATGTAATATTCTGCATGCACATCTGAGTTCTGTGCTTTGGAGCTACTTATGGCCTGTCTGATGGTCATACTAAGACCCTTATTAAGCATCCCTAACCCTACGAATACCCCATTGAGTTACTTAAATTACAAAACATCACATACCTTAAGTCAGTTAAAGTACTGATTGATGGGATCTGCCCTGATGTCTCCAGGTTCATCCTCATCATACTCATCCTCACTTGGCAAATCTCCATTCTCACCCGCTGGAACTTCTGGCTCCCCCTCATCTGGTATAAATGTGATTTGACGCCTCAGAGTGAGGTTCTAGAGCATGCAGCAGGCAACAATAATTTGACATAATTTGGTGGTTGACTAGCAGAGGGCTTCAGCAGACTTATCGATGCTACTGAATCTTGCCTTCAGGAGCCCAAATGTCAGCTCCTTGTCCTTCCATGGGCCTCATTGAAGTACACTTCCCCCAGCATGGTTGTGTACCTCTCTGGTGTCAACAACCAGGGACGGTTTGGATAACCTGAGTCCCCTATAAAGAAGAGTTTAGACAGGAAACATAAGTAACGGACATCCACACATTTGTTAGCAGATTAATGTTACAGACACACATGACGTATGTGACTTACCAACCAGCCAAGCCCTCTCTGTGTATTGTTGTGACACCAGCAGTGTGATATTGCTGTTCCGCATGATGAAGGAATCATAGACTGACCCCAGGTACCTTGCACAAACTTGTGAAATGTAGAGCCAAACAGACCAGATTAATGGAGTGGAAGTTTTTCCTGTTCCTATACACCTGTTCATTGGTGTTTGGGGGAACCAAGGCTACATGGGTGCCATCTATAGCTCCAACCACATGTATGATGTGTCCCAAACTATACAAGTCACCCTTTACATGGTCCAAATCTCCACGTTGTAGAAATCTGATGTAACTGTCTAGGTGTTTTAACAATGCAGACAGTACAGCCTTCAAGACCAGACTGACCATAGGCTGAGACATCCCTGCAGTTAGGGCCACTGTATTTTGAAAGGAGCCTGTGGCCAGGAAGTGCAGCAGTGACATAACTTGTACAATGGGTGGTATGCTATAGGGATTACGAATGGCAAGCATCTGATCTGGTTCCAGCTGACGACAGGGATCCATAATTGTATGCCTATCCAGGTGGTAGATCTGAATCACGTCACTCCTCCATGGTCTGCAGGTGTGATAGTGGATGGTATACTGAATGTCCCCTCATTCTTCTCATGACTGGGTCACTATGGGGGAGAAAACCAGAATGTATGTGTATCACTCATTCTCTACATCATAAGTATGAACATTCCTATGTCACATATAATGCTCTAAAATGCCACATGAATGGCTTATTACTGCATTCACATCCCCTTTCCTCTATCATAGTTTAGAAATGGAAAAGCATGTCATTGACAGTCTATGTGACATTAACATTCTTATCATGTTGCACATATATGGGACGCATATACCTTCTGAAAGATTGTAATTGCTCTGCTGACTATGCTACTACATTTACATTATGTAAAACACATCAGTTGTACATCCTGGGAATACTTTATGCACATTTTTACATGTTTGCTCAAAGCCAGCAGAGAGCACAATGGTGTAGGTATCTTTCAAAACTTGTGACACAAACTTTGAAATAATTTTTCCGTTCATATAAGAGCCTTAAAATGGCCGCTGCCTGACCTAATGTACTGGACATTAGGAAGTGTCCTAAGCCCACTGGCGGAAGTTGTCCTGGCGGTAGGCGAATACAACCTCAGTGGACATTGCCTTTGGAACACATTGCTGCCTATGGCGGTCTTAGGCCAATGGCAATGTCCGCAGGCGGTGACAGTCTGTTATGTGGCAGACGTGACCGCCATCCCACACTTCATCTCTCATTTGGCTCCTGACACTGCTGCCAACAAGACCTCCACGACCTGAGCTGCTGTGTACCGCCTCTAGGAACAATCATGTCACGTCCTACAGGTAATAGAGTGCTTGCCTTCTCCCCAGAGGAGCTTGATAAGCTTGTGGAGGAGGTCTTACCACTGTAAGAGCAGCTCTATGGTGCACCAGAGGAACAGGTAATTGCAATGCAGTTGCAATGTTTGAAGGGTTAAGTGTATGGTGATGTCCAGGAAATGTGGTGGAGTGAAGGATTGTGTTAATATGTATGGGTAGATGGGCATGTGCATATGTTTACAGATAGATTTTGAGTCCTGAGACATAGTAGAGAGTGTGTGATGTATGTACCCTGACCCAAATGCAGACTGTAATACATGATCATTGAAGGCAGTGTGAATAATATTAGGAAATAGATGCATTGTTGAGAGATATGCTTGCGTATGGCTAGTTTCACTAACTTGTATTTTCACCCTGCTTGTTTTGGTATTGTGTATGTGGACATGACATTCTCTTCTTGTGTGTGTCATCAATGCATCAATGCAGGTCAACGCCCATCAGAAAAAGGGGATTTGGCATGCCATTGACAAGAAAGTGTGGAACCTGGGGATCCACAGTCGGCAAATCACCCACTGTAGGAAGCGGTGGGAGGACCTGAGAGGC
Organism: Pleurodeles waltl; assembly: GCF_031143425.1. Classification (NCBI taxonomy): domain Eukaryota; kingdom Metazoa; phylum Chordata; class Amphibia; order Caudata; family Salamandridae; genus Pleurodeles; species Pleurodeles waltl. The sequence goes on from NC_090436.1 coordinate 69,295,171, forward strand.
TGGGTCCAGAAGAGTGCAGAGGCTCAGCTGGGGATGTCCTGCCAAGGAGGAAGGGGTGCCCATCAGACCTTGACCTCTGTAATGGCCTGCATATTGCCGGTGGCCTACCCAGAGTTGGATGGGCTTTTGAGGGCAGCCCAGCAGCCACCAGGGGTTAAGTACAGACTTAACACATCTTCATCCCTTTGCCAGGTTAGTGTCTGGTGTGCAGGTTTCTAAGCTGTGAAAATGTGGTAAGTGCAAAGGGTCAAAGATCTGCAATGAACGCATTGATGTACAGTCCCCAACATTGGTACACAAGTGTGTTGTCCCCTCTGTACAGAAGCACATGATGATGCACATGTGACTGTGTCATATGTTCATATGTGTACCACCATACAACTTTTCATACCATGGTGGTTGTTCCTTCCCACCTACAGGTCAATACTTCCAATATAATGATGGTAAATTGTCCAGGTATTTGCCCTCTGCCCTTTCCAATGTCCCCTGATCCATGTCTATGTGCAACATAGAGTCTGACAATTTGAAGACATACCTACTTTTGTGAGGCTGTGATATCCATCTGACATTTCACATGCCATACTTGCAAATCTTATTCAGACCTGTTACAATGTGAACCCCCTTTGTAAGTTAGGGATGTGTATAGGCCTCTGTAATGTGTCATCTGAGGGGACATCCTACATGTTGGTTACCATGGAGGTATTGCTAAACTCCTATTGGGTCACATACATTGGTGTCAGGCCTATGAATGTTAGTACCTTGTTCAGTGGGAAGTGGCTACACAGCTATTTCCTTAGCCATAGTGTTGTAGACACGATAAATAGGCCAAGACAAAATAGTCACAGTTACAATCGCAACTGGTTTTTTTCCAACATCATGTGTTCTGTCAAAGGTTATGTCATGATTCTACATTCTGATGAGTTACAAAAATACTTTCTATGACTATTTTGGGTATGTTTCGAGTTCTTGGTGTATGGAAACCTATTGTGTGCACTGACACCAATGTGGTGTAGGTGTGGTAGTTCACATACACATATGAGTGGTATGGTATGTGTATTCAGGCATTTGGCTTGCATCATGGTGGGTGTACCTGTCATGGTAGCCTCAGATGTGGTTTGTCTCTCTGATTCTTTCCCAAACAGATGTAAGGCTAGTCATGTCTGATGTGTGGATAGTGATGTCGCAACTCAGTCATTGGGCTATCTATTGATAGAATACTTGCGTGATACATTCAACTGTTTGTCACCTTCATGCATATGACAGGTGTCCATTGACTTGAAAGAGTAGATATACTAGTTGTGATAGTGTGTGAGTAAATGCTTTGAGCTTTACGGGCCCTTATATGAGTGCTATGCTTTGTTTTCAGGAGGACAATGGCTTAGATGAGTTGGTCCACAAAGTATGTAAAATCATTTCCTACATCAATATTGGTACATGTATAGGTGACATATGTTCCGACTCTTTCATCTTCTAAAATTTGGTTATGCCAATTAGGGTAGTTGCATGTTGCAAATTTCCATGGTGAAGGTTGTGAGCTCAGTGACATGAAGTGGGAATGGATTGTGTGCAACATGTTATCTTGGGTTTACTATACAATATGTTTCCTTGCCTGGCACATTACATCAGGTCAGTTTGTGAATATGTGTTTAGTTTGTGTTTGTGATATGTGGAAATCTATGTTACATCTATTTCCCCTAGCTTGGTTGTTTGTTGACTATGTTGCTGTTCATAGGGACCCATTATCATGTGACCAAGTCACCATGTCATGGAATTGTTAGTGTGATAGCTCTACTGATATCATGGTATAGTAGGTGTGAGATCGGTAGCTTAGCTGGTGTGTGACTATGTTATGATTGAGGGATGTACATTGTATCTTATTGTGACATGATGTTGGCCCTAAACTGGTTCTACCTGGGGGTGTTGTACACCTAGATGTGATGTTACTGATGTGTACAATGTGATGTAAATGGTATGTAAAGAATGATATGACACTACCTCACTTTCTGTTTCCCACCATCAGCATTGGGAGGTAAAGGAGACTGGGCACAGCCTAGTGGGGAAGCTTTTGGGCACAGGACCTCCAGTCACGAAAACACAGACACTGAGGGACCCAGTGGCCAAGAGGGCGAGGGGAGTGCTATGGGGGAGACTGGATCCAGTTCATCATCTTCAGAATCCTCCTCCAGTGAACACTCCTTGGGGGTGGCAGACTCATCTTGGACCACCCCAGCACCATCTCTGTCCGCCACCCCCCTTTCTATCACCGCCCTCCCTGTAGCTCTTCACCCAAGTGGCCTTGCCCACTCACCCAAGAGGGTGGACGTCTCCTTTGCTGCAGGCATCTCTGCCCCACCCCCTGTTAGCCCTGCTGCCCTCAGTGAGGAGTCTATTGACCTCCTGAGGTCAATCCCTGTGGGTCAGTTGACCATTGTGAATGCCATCCAGCGACTGGCAACTCAGATACAACAGAGTAATGCATTACTGCATGGCATTCACGGTGCACTGGCTGGCCTACAGAGATCATTTCAGGCTGTGGCCTCCACAGTGACGGCAACCAGTCACCCTTTCTGTTCCGTCCCCCCTCCACTTTCCTCTTCCCAATCCCAATTGCCCCTTCCCCGACTCAGCCAAAGCACACAAACAGACAGACATGCATTCATCTCAACATCCAAGGGTACCACAGACAAATATAAGCACCACAAGACACACCACTGGCATGCACACAAGCAACATACACCTGCACACACAGCAACCATTACAACCTGCCCTGACACCCCCACCACTCCCAGCATCACAGACACAACACCTGACACACCTGCAGAAACCACTCCACCATTCATTGATCCAGCCACCACACCTACCCTGCCCTCAGACAGCACCCCAGCAGACCCACAGACATCCACTCAAGTCACCATACCTGCAGACACCACAACCACTGACATACCTACATGCAGCACATCCACCGTACCTGCAGTCACCACCCCAACAGACAGCCACCCACCCACCACAGGCATCCACAGCACCTCCTGCCCCCTCAGCCCAAGGCATATAAATGCCCTCAACCACCCACCCACCCAACAGACACCCACCACCCACAAGCATACCTCCCACAAGCATGCACCCAAGACATCCACACCAACACCTCATACAACCACTCCCTCTCCCTCCACAACCAAATCCTTTGTTATGACCGTACTTTCCTCTTGGAGTTTGACCTTTTCCCTACACCTCACCCTCCTGTGACACCCCTAAACTATCTGGTTCCCTCCCCAAGGCCATCCCTTCCACCTCCAAAGCCTCCCCTACCCCCCCCCCCACCCGGCAGTACCCATGCCTCTCCCCCTGCCAAGAAGTCGATCCCTCTCAAGAAGACCCAGCCCTCCCCAAGTCTAAACAACCCCCCCTCCCGATGCAAAGCCCAAACTCCCCTCCTAAGCCAAAGCCCAAACCCTCCCTCCCAAGCCTAAGCCCAAACCCACCCCACATCACCCTCCCACCCCAGGTCATCCCTGAGGTGCCTGTCTGCCCCCTTGATTCCCCTACCTGTGGAGGTGACATGGCAGTCAGGAGTCAACTTGGTACACCATATAGTGCCTTTGGCGCACCACATTGCTTTTATATTGGACTGGCCAATGGCCTTGAACTTTTCTATTTGGGATGTAGAATAATACATTCAGACCAACCAGTTGTTGGTTTTCTGTTTACATCTTTGTCCTGCTTTTCCTTTCCTAGGTTTGAGTTGTTCCTGCCTAACACTGGTTGTGTGCAAGTATTTGTGTGTGTGTGTGGTGCTTGTGCTCCCTGTATTGTTTGGGCAGTATGTGAGGCTGTGTGCATTGCTTTTGTCCCCCAGGGATTGATTGTGTGTTCTGTGATGGGCATGTGCATGTTGCAGACATGTTGCTGTGATGGTATTGTGTGGTGTTTGTGTTGACATGTGTTTGATGTTGTTGTGTGTAGCTTTGTGTACTTTGACTGTGTGAGTGTGGGTGCATTGTGCATGGTATGATAGGTGTGATGTACTGTGTGTATGTAATGTGTTTGTTGATTGCTAATCTGTATGATTGTGTAATTGTGTGTGTTTGTTCCCTGTTGGTTGTACATTGTGTTGTATGTGTGATGGTTTCCTGGCCAGTGTTGGTTATGAGTACTTTACAATGTGTTTATGCCGGTGCGGTTGTGGTGTTGTTGTGACGTGTTGGTATGTTGTATGGGATTGTGTGAGACTGAGCCTGTGCTATATTGCCATGCATAAGTGTGTGTTCTTGACGTGCAGTGTGTGTGTGTGGTGGCTGCAGTGTGTGTGCTGTGTATGTGAGGGTGTCTTTGTTGTTGTATATGTGTGTGTGCGTGTCAGTGTACAGTTATGTGTGAGTGTTGCCCTCGCAGCTCCCTCTCTATGGTATGCTATATAACTGCACAAAATGTCACAATATAGAACTGTAACAGGTGAGTGTGTGTACTTATAGTTGCTATTGTCAGTGGCGGTGAAAATTCCATTGTCTTTTGGCAAGCAGAGGCAGCTGGATGACTTCAAGGTGGGGTTCCATTGCTGCTCCAGGTGAGTATGGCTTCCTGGAGGTGAGGGTCTTCTTTTGTACAGTTTGTTTCTTCCTTGGTTCCCATGGTGGTCCGACCTCAGCGGAAATGTTGGTGGTGTGCAACGTCATAATGAGTCCGACGGAAAGATGGTCTCCAACGGACTGTTGGTGTCTCCAATTGTCTGCAGCGGTCTAACCACCCTGGCGGTGGCGGCGGTGCTTTGGCTGTATTCATTTGGCATCACCGCCAGGTACTCTCCGCCAACCTGTTGGCAGTCAGACCGCCAAAGTCGTAATGAGGCCCTATATGTTTGGATGGGCTCCCTTCTGCTGTCTCCCTGTGTTTTCTTATATATCCACTGCACCTTAGTGTTCTGTAAGTGCCTGTTCACTGAACGTCAGTATTATCTGTTGTTCAGTGAAGTCCTTCATTTGTTTTTCATTCTGTAGTATTTTAATTCCAACTATCCTACAATTGTTCTTCTGGACCAGCTACCTAGTTTCTCATTTATAAGGTCTGTAACCTTTTATCTGTTTTATGTCTCTTGTTTCACCTTGTGCACGTTCTTATGAGGAGATAATTTTCTATAGATATTTTGAAAAATTCTTTGGTTAGCTCCTTTGTGCTATGGTCTATTCCTTTGAGCAGTGTCACAATTTTCTCCTGATGCTTAATTACATTTTTCCTTGACATCTAAATTGTTTTTTGATGTTGTCTCAAGCTGATGTTTCTTTGTTAAATTCCAGAAACCTTGCAAGTTTCATATATTTTGTCTTCCTTTCTTTTCTTGTCACTTGCCTCTCTTGGAATCATTTGCCCTTATTAGCAGGTGTATTTGTCTAATATAAACATTTCTCCTTAACTTTGCTTCTAGCACATGTCTAATGTAACAATGCTTTACCATGCATTTAAAGTTTGCTCTGTTTGTCTTCACTGGCATTTAGTCAGTAACATGTTTTCATCTTTATTTTTTTTCTATTATGTACTTATATTACAGAACACAATCAAACTCTCCCTCTCTTTCGCTCTCTCACGCTCACTCTCTCTGCTGCTTTGTTTTTCAGGCTTAGTCTAAAACCTATAATTTCCGAGTTAAATCCATTCAGTTTTTTTCCTATATTTTCTTTCCATTTTCATTGTTTTCTCTCCCTTTTCTTTGTCTTATTAGCCTCTTTTTCTGTGTCATTTATCTAGCACATTAAGGGACATATTTAAGAAGATTGGCGCTGCACACAGTGCAGTGCCACTTTTTCTTGCGCCCTTTACCGCCCCTCATACCGCCACCATATGTGCACCATATTAAAAATATGCGCACCATTGCGCAGGGTAGGGGACAATAGCATTATGTTTTATGAAGCTATTGATGTACTCTGCAGGAGTAGCACTAAAATGTTGGCGCTGCTCCTGCAGAGTACATAGGGGCCCATTGCAAACAATGGTGTGTTCCCCTTTAACACCTGCTCTGAGCCCAAAAAAATGAGGCAAGGAAGTCTGTTAGATTTCCTTGTGCCAATTTTTCAGCCCCCGTAATTAGGGTATACCCCCTTTTATACATTATGCCTGGTGCTTGCATAATGTAGCGCAAAGGGTTACAATACATGCCACTTTGTAAATATGGCACAGAAATTTTGGCCATCTAACAAAACATTAGTGCCAAAAAAAGGACGCTAATGTGTCAGTAGATGGCTCTTAAATATGCCCCTAAATTTCTCCTGTAGATGCACTCTATGATCTGCAGAAGCCAGAAATTGGGTTGGGTATGGACAGTTTCCTTGAGTGGTTGGTAGCTTTCTGTTGTTCCAACCGTGCTGCCAAGAAGGCAGATGAATATGTTGTCTCCCAATACTTGTATATTTAGGGGCTTGTGCTACCTCTTTTTGCTTCTTTATCCTTTGCTGTTTCTTTGACTTTCTGAGGATGTATTTGATGGATGCGGGTTGTGATGATTGTTTTCTTGATCTATTGATCTGTCCCTAAGACCATTTTTCTCTTATTCACATGCCGTCTACACTCAGATTGAAGCAAGTTTTTAAGATGGATTGGTTAGAGATGGGCTAACGCGTTCAGCAGGATTTTTGAGGACATTTGACATCAACCACTCTACCTTAAACAGACGTAAGACTTTCTCTAAAGTCATCATGATGCAGCAGCACCTCATCCCCATGCTGAGATGTACTGCCGTTCCAGTACCGCTGGGGCCGATTAATTCATACCATTCCAATGCCCCTTCCTTTCTAGGTGCTGTTCTTAACAGACCCCCCAGATATTGCGATTTTGCGGTTTGCAAAAAAAATTGCGAAATCTGCACTTTTGTAAAAATCCAGCAATGTTTTTAAAAGTGCCTGCAAAATATGTTTAAAAAAACCTTGGGATTGACCTTTTCTTTATTGTCTCTGTGCTGCCACGGAGCCAGTAAAGGGAGGGTGAGCAACAGGCTGGGAGGCAGCAGAGGTGTTAGCATCCTCTGGGGCCTGCCTTTAAAATGCACAGATCCCAATCCTGTGCAATTAGCCTGCAGCCCCCTCTCACTCCTTTCAGTGTGCCCCCTGCAAACTCTGCAGGGCCTTGGAAGGCACTGATAGGCCCTATCCTCCACTGCACTCCTCTCTCTTGGGGGGCTGTCTACTGCTAACCAGCACCTTGAGACCCTCAGGGGTGAGTAGTTGTGCTTTATAAAACCTGACTGATTGATTGATTGATTAATTGAACCCCCTAACCTCCCACATATTTCTCCTCTTTTTTGGGGCGTTTTTCAAATGCCAACTCTGCTGACCCCCCCCCCCCCCTCAAGCCCCTGGTGCCCTGCACAGACAAGGTGCAGAAAGAGCAGGTTTCTTACTGAAGTCCGTTCTCTTTGGCATCAGGCATCCTTCAGTTCTGGGTGCTGTGACTCTGCAAGGGTACACATCGTGACATAGAGCGGTCTCCAGCAGTGCCAGGGCACTCGCCCTGCAGTATTTTTGTGGTAGGCACATGTTTTGCACACTGCCAAATACCTCGAATTTTGAGGTTTTGGGCTGAAAATTCTGCTTTTTTTGGCTGCAAAATTTGCCACCGAAAGCCACAAAATCCTGGCGGGGGTCTTTCTTAAGGGGAAACATGCTGTACGGAAGAGGTGTGTTCATTCTGCTCATGTGATTTTGTGAATTTGTCATTATTAGTTCCCTTTGTGCTCTGACCAGATGGTCACATCTTCAACATCATGTGAAGACAACCATGTGTGTTTGAAGACGGATGGATGCTCTAATGGCATTGGTTAACAAGTCTTCTTTTTACCTGCAGTTTCTTCTGCATCCTTTCTAAATCCACCCAGCTTGTAAGTCATCCTAGTGGCCTCTTGCTGGCTTGGAGGATGTCCCCAGGCTTCCATTACCGCCTAACACCAAACTACCTTACATTCATTTTACAATTCATGAAGCACAAACTAACCCAGCAAGTCTGACAACACCCTGAACGAACTATGAATTAAATTCATTAATTGTATTTTGACAAGACCAAGATTGAATACAGCAGATCTCGAGATGCAGTTATGATGGCTATATAAACAAAGAGCGCTGATGGTTCTGAGTTAAAAAAAAAAATTAGAGCGAAAACTCGGAAATTACAATGTAGCAGAGCAGTTCAAAAGATAAAATCCCTGAGCATACAGAAACAGATACCATAAACTTTCCAGGCATTTCTAATGCGCACGGAGGAACTATTTGGCATGATGCAGCCTCTTCGTGCTGTTATGATTCATTTCTCTTGGCCGCCTTTAGTGCTGTTTTTCGGCAGCAAGCATCATTGTTTGCATTTTGTCTATGGAAATAAAATACAAACATTGACTTTTGCTGCCAAAACAGCCCTGACCGCAGCCAAACGAAGTGGATTAAATTGGCACCGCGCTGCCGTTTAGCACCATTGTACAAACTGCAAGGGTGTGGGCTTTGTCTGTGTCCAACAGCTGCGGGCAGGGGTGATTTGCCTCTGCTACGCCGGGCTTCCACATTCTGCACTGCTAATCTGAGCCCACAACAGACTGTGTTGTGCTCACTCGGACCCTCTCAGTGGGCTCTGCTGTTTTTAGACGAAGGAAGATGTGTCTCATTTCCGGTTCATTTGTTGTCTGTGGTACATGTGGAAGGGTCCGTGTGTGATGCCTGTAGCGTTTTATGTGTTAAGTGCTTTCTGGGAGTAGGTTGGTATCTTCTCAGGATCGCGACACAATTGAGAGATTTTATGAGTATCATCTCAGTTCACTGGAGCGCCAGATTAGATTACAGAAGGGGAGATTAATTTATTTAGACACAGGAAGAGGAGGGCACAAGTCCTAAAAAACTAAGGCCCCGATTTATACTTTTTTTTGCGCCGCATTACAGTAATGTACAATACTTTGTACATTTGCGCCGCTTTTGCGTAAAAAAATGACGGTAATGCGGCTCACAAAAGGTATAAATCAGGGCCTAAGACCCATATGATTATCATTATTATTATGCGTTTGTGCAGTTTTGCATCAAAAAGTATAGTGCCAGTGTAGTCATTCCAGAGCGCCAGCTGGGCGCCAAATTTATGGAATGCCCCAAGCCGGTGTAAAGGGTGGGCTAGAGTTTAAAAAATGATGTTAGCTGGGTGGGGGTGGTTATATGGGAGAAGGGGCTTTTGCACAAAAAAATGACATTAGGCTGGTTAGAGGCAAAAAAAATGCTTCTAACAAGCTTAGCGTCATTTTCTGAAGCAAAACCATCCGTACCACATGACGCCTCTCTTAGAAAAGACAGGAGTCATTCCCACCACCCCAATGGCCAGCACAGGGGACCAGGGTCCCCTTGGCATGACCATTGCTCCCTGTGCCATGCAGGGGGCCCCAAGTTGGGCCCCCGATGGCACTTTAATTAAAAATAATAAAATACTTACCTATACTCACCCTACTTACCTGGGATGGGGTCCCCTATCCACCAGTGTCCCTCTGGTGTGGGTGGGGTGTTCCTGGGGCTTGAGGAGGGCACCTGTGGACCCATTCCATGGTGTTTAGCCATGGGAATGGGTCCATAGGTCCCCTAATGCCTGGTCTGAACCCCTCCGCCCACCTGTTCATCATTTTAGCATGGGGGATAAATATGGAGTTAGAACCATTTTTTAGATGGGAGCGCCTACCTTCGATCTCATTGATGCAAGGTAGGTTCACGCATCCAAAAAATGGTGCTAACTCCAATATTTTGACGCTAGATGTGTCTAGCGTGAAAATATAAATATGGCATCAAGTTTGCACTGAATTTGCATAAAATATTACGCAAACTTGGCGCAAACATAGTAGAAATAAGCCCCTCAGTGTGGGGACTAACCAAGTTAGGCTGTATGCAGGTGACATCATGGTGTGTGACAACACAGCGCATTACATCACAGTGCGTGACATTGCATGTGGCATCACAGGAAGTGACATCACAGAAAGTGGCATTTCAACCCATGACTTCACAGGAAGTGAAAATCAAGAAGGGACATTAATTCTTAATAATGGAAAGATAACTTTGGAGTTAACGCTGTTTCTGGAGAAATCTGTCTTCTGACTAGTGCCAGTTTTGAATCAAAGTAACAGTAAACAGTAACAGTGAAGTGTCTCATGCAAAGCATGTCATGTGACATGCAGTTGACAGATTTTTTACTTAAATACCTAGATAAGTGGGTTACTGCTTTTAATACAGAGATCCTTTTGTACATGGACTTCATAAATTGTAATTCTTCTAATATAGCACAGTGAGCTATGAAGGACATCTGACGCCTGCACGTCAGACCCCTTACTGTCAAATGTAAAATATTGTGTACATTGACTTACACACACATATAATTTATTGTCATAAGATAATGTGAACATCTGATGTAAAGTGCTCTGACACCCTGCAATGGAATGAGCAGCTCCATTAAAGAAATAAAAATGAATAGTAGTATTAACATTATTATTTTTGTAAATACTAGGATAGATAAACACATTTGACATTCTTACAGTGCATGCAAATCTCTTATATACAAGGATTGAACAAAGTCAAAACCATGCCTCTCTTAAGTACTTGTGAAGCAACATCAGGTTGTGTGCATTTCTTTCCCCTACATTGAGATTGCATTTAGGTGTGAGACTCCAGATAGTTTCCAGCCAGGATGCTTTACCAAAATGAGGCTTGATGGCCCCTTAACCTCGGCCATTGTTTTAGGCAGAGATGGAATTCAAAACAACAAATTCCCCTCGCTGTCTGTACCTTGCCACTTGAAACGAAAGCAGACAACCTGCAGGCGATGCTGAATGTGTCCTGGTGTCTGAAAATTACACCGGTACAAGTTCAGCATATTTTAGTGGGGCCAAATTCGTGGCAGGGGTCTATGGGTCCACCCACTGAAAAAAGTGGGTGAACATAGGGGGTCATTACAACCCTGGCGGATGGGGTAAAACCGGCGGTAAAACCGCCAACAGGCTAGCGATCTTACTTTGGTGTATTATGACCATGGCGGTTACCGCCATGGTCATCCGCCGGTTTTCCGTCCCGCCCGCCAGGGCGGAGACGACCGCCGGGCTGGAGACCTGGGTCTCCAGCCCGGCGGCCGTCAGTATACCGCTGGCGGTATTTGGACCCGGCTTACCGCCGTGGATTTCCAGCGGTTTCAACTGCCATGAAATCCATGGCGGTAAGCACTATCAGTGCCAGGGAATTCCTTCCCTGGCACTGATAGGGGTCTCCCCCACCTCCCACCCCCACCCTGACTCCCTCCCCTACACCCCCCACCACCCCTGCCACCCCCCAAAGGTGGCAGGGCCCCCCTCCCCACCCCGACCCCCAACATAACATTACTCACACACACCCGACACAAATGCAGGCAACACCAACACACACACCCACACACCCGACATACATGCCTACATCCACACACACAGTCATACACGCACACCCACATTCAAACATACACGCACACATCCATACAGACATACCCACAGACATACACGCACTCACACCCCCCCTCTACACGCACACCCCCATGCACGCACACAACACCCAACACCTCCCCACCCCACTCCCCTAACGGGCGATCGACTTACCTGGTCCGTCGATCCTCCGGGAGGGGATGGGAGCCATGGGGGCAGCTCCACCTCCACCACACCGCCAAAAGAACACCGCCGCGCCGAATCACAGGACGTGATTCGGTGGGCGGTGTTCTGTTGACGTGGCGGTGGAGGTGGAGCAACCTCCACTTCCCCGCCGCCCATCACTATGGCTGTTGGCGGCTCTCCGTCGGAATAACGACGGAGAGCATCCAACAGTCATAATACGACGAGCGGCAAACCGCCTGCACAGGCGGTCTTCCGCACGACGGTCCCTCAGCGGTCTTGCAAAAAGACCGCAGAGGTCGTAATGACCCCCATAGTCTTCTCATGTGTACCTACGACTTTTGCTCTGAAGATGAGATTAAGAGTTTTCCCCAGAATAACAAAATATTAAACCGATTTTAGGACTCGAACATGGATCCAAAGTTAGCTCTGACCTTTAGGCCACATGTCATTCAGTCTTCCATTTTGAACAATAACTGTTTGTTTGTTGCACTGGCAACAACTGATAGTGTGATTCAAAAAGTACCCATGACAATTTTTCCAAAATATTATTTCAGGAATACCGTACATGTGCCTTTTAACCCCTGGCAGCATAGGAAAAGGAAGAATTTGTTGCAGTAAAAACAAGGACATTTCAGTCTTAGAAGAAGCTGCAGAGTATGGCAGCTTTCTGCAGGGTGGGGAAGACTGCTCTTTGTTCTATAGAAGCCCAGAAACCAGGATAGTGTTGCGTAACAATTCTCACCCTCAAGACCTCTGGCAAGTGACTTTTTAACTTGCTCAGTGCAGCAGCTGCCTGTGTGGAGAATTGATACGTGGAAATTGTTGACCAGCAGTTTCCGAGGCAGTACCAGTGGGCATGATTGAATTGCTGTACAGTGCAGAGTAAAATGAACAAAGGCACCTGACATCAATATGTTTCCTCAAAGACTGCAGAATTGTGAAAGCACTGCTTTAGGTGAGCTGCCATTAGCTCCTTTATGGAGGCTGGTGGACAGCATGTTCTGTTGTTACTATGTTTTACCACGACAGCCATTAATCATTGTGCTGGGGATCCTTAAGTGTCTCATAAGTCCAACAGGTCCACTATAGTGGTGGCAAGAGCTCAGTCCGTACAGTAAAGAAGTGGTGCAAGAACACTGGTGGACGTGGTAGTCTCAGTTATGTGGTGCTGTAGATGAGCGTCTTGTGCAAAGTTTAATGTGGGAGCTCAGAAAATATATACATGATATCCAGATTTCAGAAATGGGTGAAATAAGACAGGTAGCATGTTTACCCCAGGGACGCAGGTTAGTCAGTGAGATTAAGAAGGTGTAAATCCCAAATATGTTTTTTCCAAAACACACGCCCACTTAGGAATTTTGTACATGAAAAATAAACAGTTTTGGAAATGTTTGATGGCCAACCATCAAGCTTAACAGAGCCATCCATTAAACATTTTCTACAATGACAGGAACTGCCAATATGTAGAGATGTTCAGTGGTCTGGTGGACATCTTTAAGGCCCAAATTTAAGAAGGGCCTAGCATTAACTATTGCCACATTAGCGACATTTTCTTGACGCTAATGTGGCAATAGTGTGGCAAAAACGCTGTGCCATATTTATAAAGTGGTGCAATGCATGCATTGCACCACTTTGTAACCCTTTGCACCACATTATGCCTGTGCCTGGCATAATGTATGCCTGGGGGAGTTCCCCCATTAGGGGGCCCACAAAAATGGCACAGTGTAATCCATGAGATTCCACTGCACCATTTTTAGCAGCATTTTTAATGCCTGCACAAAGCAGGTGTTAAAAGGAGGCACCCATTATTTTTAAAGGGCCTCTATGTACTTTTCAGGCTTAGCAGCAACATTTTGGGTGCTAATGCAGCAACCTAGGCTTTATGAACCTACAAGCCCTATATATCCCTGCAACCAGAAGAGTCCAGCAGATGTAATGTTATATTGCTTTTGAAAATCTGACATCGCAGGAAAAAGTTACTGAGTAAAACGATGGGAAAAATGACAGTTTTTTTCACTTCAACTTCAATCCGTTTTTATTTCAGCTGTTATTTTCTGTGGGAAAACCTTGAAGGATCTACACAAATGACCCCTTGCTGAATTCAAAATTGTGTCTACTTTTTAGAAATGTTTAGCTGTCCGGGATCCAGCATTGGTTTCATACCTATTTCTTTCACTAACTAGAAGGAGGCTAAAAGCACAAACAATTGTAAAAATGGGATATGTCCCAGTAAAATGCCAAATTTGTGTTGAAAAATATGGTTTTCCGATTCAAGTCTGCCTGTTCCTGAAAGCTGGGAGGATGGTGATTTTAGCACCACAAATCCTTTGTTAATGCCATTTTCAGGGGAAAAACCACCCCCCTTTTTAAGCAGTCCTTTTTTCCCATTTTAAAAAACAAATGTTCATTCTATTTTGGCTAATTTCTTGGTGTTCTCCAGGGGAACCCACAAACTCTGGGTACCTCTAGAAATCCTAAGATGTTGTAAAAAAGGATGCAAATTTGGCGTGGGTGGCTTATGTGGACAAAAATAAGTTATGGGGGCCTAATCACTAACTGCCGCAAAGAGCCAAAAAAATGCTAGGCACCTGAGGAAAAGGCCTGGCAGCGAAGGGTTTAATAATCACAGAATCTTTATTACCAATTGATCTAGGAAAACGTGGTTCTAATCTTGATACTTCAGCAACTATGTTACAGTCCTAATATACAATTAGGCTAACATTTTTTAGATATGAACAAATGTTTACTACCTTTAGGCATTAAAGAAATCCTTGCATCCAGAAAGTTCCTTTTCACAATACAATAAAGTCATTATGCAACTAAAAAATGCTTTTAATAAATAACATAGAAAAGTGAAACTAGAAGGCAAGAGGAAACCTGACTTGATATGGAGATGCCCCCTTTCTGAGAGCAGAAAAAACTTCAGTAAAATCTCCTTTAAAGTCATCTTTCTAAACAATGGAAAAAACACAATTTAAACTAGTATGTTTCTGTAAAGCTGATTATTTTATTGGGAGTCTGTCTTGCTGGGAAGGATAGCTCTCTGAGACAATAAATTGTCAACAAATGGTGAAAGCAAGAGATATTGTTAAATTTATCGTGAAGTGTTTTGCCTTTTGTGTCTTTAATAGAACTTACACTTAAATTATTAGCAATCTTAAGTAATTTTGCTAAGAAATCACCATTTTATTCAGAGTGCCATACTATTTTGTTTTATCCTAGCTAGAATATCATAAGCTCCATATGTTGCAAATATATTAAAGTGTAATTTAGCATGAATCAATTGTATTCAAGTGCTTTTTGAGCTATATAGAAAATAAACATTATATATGATGTTGTTTTGGCTTCAGGATGACAACGCCCCCCTCTCGGACATTGACTAAAGTTTTCCCCATTGAACTTTATCTTCTCAAATTTTCCTGAAACTTCTTCTAAGTCTAAGGTAATCCCCAAATGACCCAGTCCACTTATTATGTGAACATGCACTCCACCATGGCCAGAGATATGTTTCTCCTCTGACCCGGTCTCACATGATTAGATGTCTGCAGTTGGTGCTTTGATCTTTTAGGTGCTAGATTGTATTAAAAACTTTAAAGGTTCATAACTGATTATGTTTTTGTGTTTTGGTGTCAAATAGCTTATTACAATTCACTCTCTTTTTCGAAATTGGTTTGGGATTTTTGTGTGTTGTGTTTTCACTTTATTACTGTTTGTGTGATTCATAAATACTTTACACCTTACGGCTAAGTTAGGCCTGGATTCTTTTTGTGCCAAGCTACTTAGGGTTAAGCACAGGTTAATTTGGTGACTTTCTGTGTTCACCCTGCCAGGGATTGTGGCTGTTCTTGACCAGGGTTCACGCCCCAGTCAACCAACAACCCAATTTCTCACCTCTTGTTAATGATATCTAAGAGTTTCTAGAAGGTTGACAACTACATGCCTTGTTATTAAAGAAAACGCTATTATCGAATACCAATAACTGCAAGGGCAGCAGGCCACTTTCTAGAAACTGATTTGCTAAGGGTTTGTAATAACAATGAGAGTGTTATAAAATTCAAGCACAGAAACTGAAGGAATGTTCATGCCTGGCGACACTGGACTGGCTGTATAGAATCCTATTTCTTGTTTCAATTTAAGGCTACCAGAATGGGAGACACTTAGCCTTAACTTGTTGACTTATCAGTACAGCTGGTGTCATGAGACAAGGATAGCAGACCATGTTTTTTCATTGAAAATAGGGCTCTATTGTTAAAATAGGCATGTGGGTATATATCAGAAATGAAAATTGAAATATGGTTTATTTTCTGCTGTGCTAAAATTAGATTAGTGCTTAGAAGTAGCAGAATGAGGAGTGTGTTGCTATAGATTTATAACAGCAATCATGTTGGAGTAGTTCCTCTTGTTATGCTTTTAGTAAACATTGCTGCTGCCATTTTATTTGTCTTCACTGTGGTTACAATTTATAGCATGTGCACTGGACTAGGAATTAGTTTTAAATTAAATCATGAAAATGTATCCTCCATGTTCTTGTTTTCTTTAGTGTGCTATTCTTCAATCAAAGAAGGTTTGGTGGTTGCACTAAATATCCCCGCAATGTCTCATGAGATTAATCACTACCTGAAACACATCTCCTTCAAAAATGGTTCGAAGGGTTGTGGAGTGGGTGTAGTACAACAGTTTTTATGAATCTGTTTGGCACATTGGCTGTGACAAAGTCCTTGGTGGTGCCTGGGAGACTATAAAACTGACCTCTGTGTCTCTAGAAAATCTAAACAACGGATCAGGATATTGTACATCAGGGCCATACAGTACTTCTCATTGAAGACATGGCTCCATTGCTTGACAAGCCACATGAAGCTCTGTTTCCATAACTACCATATTTAACAGACCTTCCTCTTCCCAGAAGCCCTACTTATTTGTTGTGTCCAGTCGCAAATATTTGGGTGTGGATTTCAAAATACAGGTTCAGCTTTACTAGTGTTGGAGCCCTCGAAGCCATGCCATGCTTTGCCAAAGCAATGCCTCTGAATTCACCCACTAAAGGTCAAACGGCCCAATCCCAAGAATGCAGCTTGGCAAGGGTGTGAATATTTGAGAAGCACTGATCTTGCATGGAAATTCCAGGGGTGTAATTTCAGGAGGGATGTCCGAACTTTGGCACACCTTAGATAAGTACATTCTTGGCTTGGCAGTTTGGTCTAGGGACCCTCGGTCAGTTCTACTATGTCTATGTTGGTTATTATAGTCATCCTGATTTCACTAAGAGAATTTAACCTGGTCATTTTTTGGATCAAGAATTTAAATCTATTTAAAAATAATTTGTGTCTGGGTTGCATCACCCGAAGCATAATCCTTTTCTGTATTTACAAAGCATGCAAATGTTGATTTGTGTGGCTTTATGATAAAAAGTAACATAACACAGTGGATTGTGCTGCTTATTGTTACTTTCTATCAGATAGGTGTTTCATGGGTGGCACATAGGCGTCCCTGTGCATCCACCTATGGATTTTGACACAAACCTATATTTACAGTGCGCATGAAGCTGACATAACAAGAAGAAATATCTTTATTTTGCCTCATTATTTCCTACTTGCATGTGTGTTGCATTCTGCAGCACACATACAAAGAGGAAAAAGCCTGCAATGATAGTGTTTGTGCAGGAAGGTGCTCCTTACGGCGCAAAACCTCTCCTGGTCATAATGCAGACACCCTTGCACCATGACACAAAAGTGCCAGAACTGGCACAAGGCAGCCTTAGGTACACAAGTGCTACAGAAAGCATAACCAAGCCATTTCTTTGAAGTGATGGTTCAGTTCTGTCACCTCAGGTGATGCAGCACAGCAACTTTGCTTGCTGCACTGCGATGTGTTTGCACTTCTTTGTAAATATGTTCCCTGCGCTGGGATGCCCCCGGGTAGCCATGCGCTCTACACATCTATAAAACTAAACTAGTGACCGGTTTGCCAAAAAAGTAGCAAATCTTCTCAAATTGAAGTACTTTTTGAATGGATGTAAAACTAATATTTTTTAGAATCAACAAACATTGGCAGTAGTAGGCTTGGAAAGCTAGACCAGCCTCTGATTTCCAGGCATACTACTTGGAATCAAAAACCCAAAAGTTGATTGGATGAATGCTTTCAAATAGCGTTAACCACTGGCAGTTCTTTGAGTAATGTTACAAACCATTGTTTTTGCCCACTGTGACACTCTAGAGAGAGGGCATGATTTAGGATTTAGCAGACAGAGTAAAGGTGGGCATTCTGATGGAGCACTTTGCCGTCTTTACTTCGCCCACCAAATGTAGGCCCAGATTTAAGAAAAATGGCGCTTCATGAAGTGCCACTTTTCATGCGACCCCTTCCGCCCCCTAACGCCACTGTGTGTGGGCAGTATTTAATATACTGAACACCACGGCACAGGTTAGGGACAACAGCATCATAATTTTTGACGCTATTGTTGTACTTTGCTGCATTAGCACCCAAAATGTTGCTGCTAAGCCTGAAAAGTACATAGAGGCCCTTTAAAAATAATGGTTGCCTCCTTTTAACACCTGCTCTGTGCAGGCATTAAAAATGCTGCTAAAAATGGTGCAGTGGAATCTCATGGATTACACTGTGCCATTTTTGTGGGCCCCCTAATGGGGGAACTCCCCCAGGCATACATTATGCCAGGCACAGGCATAATGTGGTGCAAGGGGTTACAAAGTGGTGCAAGGCATGCATTGCACCACTTTATAAATATGGCACAGCGTTTTTGCCACATTATTGCCACATTAGCGTCAAGAAAATGACACTAATGTGGCAATAGTTAATGCTAGGCCCTTCTTAAATTTGGGCCTTAAAGATGTCCACCAGACCACTGAACATCTCTACATATTGGCAGTTCCTGTCATTGTAGAAAATGTTTAATGGATGGCTCTGTTAAGCTTGATGGTTGGCCATCAAACATTTCCAAGGTCTAGGTACCCAGACCCGGTATGCAATGAAAACCCATTGCAGAGTGCAACCTTGCAATGGGTTTTCATTGTACACCGGGTATACAGCAATTCATTTGGTGAAATATAACGAGCGAAAAATAGGTATCAAGGAAACCTTTGTATTTACAAAATGGACACAAGATAAGGTGTTGAGAAGCAGTGGTTATTTGCACATTTCTGTATTCCAGGGTCCCCATACTAGCATGTGAATTACAGGGCATTTCTCAAACAGAAGTCTTTTTTACACAATGTCTTACATTTGGAAGGAAAAAATGTAGAGAAAGACAAGGGGCAATAATACTTGTTCTGCTATTCTGTGTTCCCCCAAGTCTCCTGATAAAAATGGTACCTCACTTGTGTGGGTAGGCCTAATGCTTGCAACAGGAAACACAACATGGACACATCACATTTTTACATTGAAATCTGACATGTTTTTCAGAAAGTGCGTAGCTGTGGATTTTTTTCCTATAGCTCAGCCAGCACCTAGGGAAATCTACCAAACCTTCCTTCTACCCAGCATTCCTCCAAGTCTCCCGATGAAAATGGCACCTCACTTGTGTGGGCAGGCTTAGTGCCCGCCACAGGAAATGCCCCAAAACACAACATGGATACATCACATTTTCCCAAAGAAAACTGACCTGTTTTTTGCAAAGTGCCTAGCTGTGGATTTTTGCCTCTATCTCAGCCGGCACCTAGGGAAACCTACCAAACCTGTGCATTTTTGAAAACTAGACACCCAGGGGAATCCAGGATGGGGTAACTCTCACCAGGTTCTGTTACCCAGAATCCTTAGCAAACCCCAAAATGTGGCAAAAAACACTTTTTCCTGACATTTTGGTGATCGAAAATTCTGGAATCTGAGTGGAGCTACAAATTGTCTTCCACCCAGAATTTCACCATGTCTCCCGATAAAAATGGTTCCTCACTTGTGTGGGTAGGCCTAGTGTCCGCGTCAGGAAATGCCCCCAAAACACTACGTGGACACATTAAAATGATCAAATACAAAACTACCTGTTTTTGTTGTGGGGGGGCACCTGCGTTTTTGGTCCTGGGTTCAGCAGCCATCTAGGGAAACCTACCAAACCCAGACATTTCTGAAAACTAGACCCCAAAGGGAGTCCAGGGAGGTGTGACTGGTGTGGATCCCCCAGTGTTTTCTTACCCATAATCCTCAGCAAACCTCAAATGTAGCTACGAAATCACATTTTTCCCACATTTCTGTGTGGGATCACTACACCGGCACAAAATTTCCTACCACCCTACTTTTCCCTCCGTCTCCCGATAAAAATGATACCTCACTTGTGTAGGTGGGCCAAATGCCTGTGACAGGGAAGAGACAAAAACATGTCGAAAATGAGGGAGAACCAAAGTGGGTCCAAAAGGGCAGTTTGTAAAAAAAAAATGTTTTCAGGCCGACAAGTGGGGCAGAATTCTTATCGGTATAGATGCAACAATGCTGGGTGGTAGGGATTTTGTGGATTCCTGCAGATTCTGTAAGTTTCCATCACAAAAATGTGGGGAAAATGTGTGATTTCAAGCAAAGTTGGAGGTTTGCAGGGAATTGTGGGTAGGAAAATGGTGTGGGTGCATGTGCAGCACACCACCCTGGACTCACTCAGATGTTTAGTTTTCAGATGTGTATAGGTCTCGTAGATTTTTCTACATGGCAGCGTCCCAAAGTCCAAAAGGTGCAGCCCTCACCATTCCAAGTAGGACGATTTTGAGAGTTAGACAAGTTCTCATGGCCCAAATGTAAAATCAAAAGCCAAAATAATCAAATGTCCTCTTGCTTGCTGTTAGGATAAGATCTTTTAGTGTGCATTGGAGAGCTGAAAGACTGTAACCCCTTTAGTTGGGGTGGCGGTATAACCACACCCATACTGGTTGGTAGCCACTTCACAAGTGTAATTTACACCTTAGTGAATCATGGTCTTTGGCTATTCACAAAATCCGAGTGGGAGTCATTGCTAAAAAGAAAGTATTAAGTTCACCACCAGATATAGCCAACAATATTCATTATTTGAATTAGATATTTTGAATTAAAAAAATAATATACCAATATTTTAATTTTAAAACATTGTACCACTATTATGAATTCTCTACATCAATTGTAATTATTATTAGAGCACACAAAATATATCTCTTTTCTGTTTATATGGGATTTATTTTTTAATTTAAACTTCAGAAACGTATTTTTAGTTTCCTTTAAAACATTTCCGTTTATCAAAGTTTTAATTTCTATTTAGAATGTTAGTACTATATCATATTCTATTTTGTTCTACCTTTTAAAATGATTTAAAATGAATTTACATTAACAATTAACATAAACATTTTTATGTACTTTGAATTAAATTAACTTTTTTGTTTTCCACAAAACTTTTCTATGCAGCGATCTCTGCGCCAACTGTGGAGTCTCTCTATGGTAAAATAAAGTAAAATTAAAAAAATATATTTAACTCGAAAGCACATACTCAAAACAATTTATAATAAATATTCATGCAAATTTAGTATGTATATTTATTTTAAATGTAACACACCATTTAAAAAATGCTATCAGACTAATAACTTAATTTTGAAATAAATCTTTTATTAGTGGTAACATTAAAATCAATTAAATTAAATTAAATTATATTTCTGAACTTTAATTTAAAACAAAATGAAACACCGAACTAAAGGAAAACATAATAATATTAACAATTATTAAAAGTTATGTATAGAATTGATGACATTTTATTTAGGTATGTTACAATACAAATTATTGTTACAATAATTTTTAAATTCAAAATGAATCATAAATTTAGGCTGTTAGTTTTTTCATTAGGATTCTGATTGGAAGATATGCTTTACTGCTACATGAAGGGAAGTAGAAGTAGGTGTTAGACCTCGCATCCTTTGTATGGTAATCTCCCAGACTTTTTGTCTTCATTCTTCTGTTTTCGCTGAACTCTTTTTGTTGGCATTAGGACTATGTGCCATTTACTCCTTCTAACCAGTGGTAAAGTGCTTGTGCTGTCTACCTAAAGCATGGTAAAATTGGTGTACATCTGATTCATACAATTAATGTACTTATGCATCCCTAGTAAATAATAAATGCACACAGGGGCTGTATATTAAATGCTACTAGTGCTACCAGTGGCCTGCAGTACTCTTAATGCCACCCAATGAAGTAGCACTGTAAAACACGTCTCAGGCGTCCCACTAGAGCCCGCAACACAGTTTTAAACTGCCATTTTGACCTCGCAAAATGAACAATTTACTAAGCCTAAACCTTCCTTTTTTAAATACCTGTAAGTCATCCATGAAGTAGGCTCCAACTACTCTTAGAACAGATTCCATAGTACTTAAAAAGTAGGATGCATATCTACGTTTTACATGTCCTGACAATGAAAAAAAACAAAAATATTTTTCACCATTATAAGGCTATCATCCCCATAGACTGCCACTGGGTTACCTTATCAAACTTAAAAAGTGATGACTTCAGTCTGGAAACAGATAGAGAAATACTTATTCCATTCAATAGAATTATGATTTAAAATCCTCTTTAAGGAAATGTTGTATTTTAAGTTACTATTCATTCTGAAAATGCTGCTGTTAGAAGGTTGGCATTTGTCGACCTAAAACCAAATGTGCCTTTCTGCCAGGGTCACATGACTGTGAATGGCATTCCTGTGGTGTGTTGTGCATTCCTTCTAAACATGGGGACAAAATAACTTAGTTGAGGGTGTTTCCATCCTGAGCAGGATATCCTGAAGGGCTATATAGCCTTCCTAAGCTTGAAAGGATAGCCTTAGTGCTTTGCCTACTCTCCTTCCTAACCTCTAAGGGGTGTCTGTCATGCTACTGTCAAAATGAAGCTCACTCCTAGGCTTGCTTGCCCTTTGCTACGCTAGGTCATTTTAAGCCAGGAAACGTGAGAAGGTTGTGCAAAAAGAGCATTTTCCATCCACAGGCTTGCACTGAGTACATGGGCTATCTCTCTAGTGTGCAAAGCTAGGCACATTGTGCAGAGAGTCCAAGCAACCACATGTTAGTTTACAGAGGTAAACTGGTAGCTTGGTCGAGCTGTTAGGCTAATCTTCGAGAAGTGCAAATCATTTGTTGTACTCACAGTATCAATAAATAAGACCACACACTCAAAATAATAACTCAAGACCAATTTACAAAAATACTTCAGAGTTTTAAAATATTTTTAAGACCACCATCATCAGAATTTAGTAAGTACTTCTCAAGTTCAGAATTTTTGAAGGTTAATACTAGTAGCTCTTTTGTTCTCAATGGAGAAATACTTAAAAAATGCATATAAAATCAGGCAATACGTTTACCAATGTCTCCTTTTGCAGGTATGTCGAGGTCATCGGTGGGCACTATGGACCAGCTGGAGAAGTTCAGGCAGCTCCTGGTTTTGGCAAGAGCAGCTGCAGAAATTCGTTGGAGCTGGTTCCAGGTCACTGCGGGGGACCACTTGGAGAAGCACTGCACAGGTGGACTTAAAGGTAAGTGCATTGGGTCCCCATGGAGTGTCGAGGTTGCAAGGGGTGGGAGACCCTTAGGGCACAGCTGGATATTCTGTGCAGGGCACAGGGCAGATGGGTGCGGAACGAATCAGTGAGCCAGGAGCTGTGCGCAAAGGTGGCCTTGAAAGCAGGAGGTAGGTCTCTTTGAAGGTCACTTGCAGGTCAGCTGGGTCACTCTGGTGGGAGGTCTGGGTGGTTTCTGAAGTCCCTTGGCTGGGGCTTCCTCCTTGTCCTTTTTCAGTCCAGATTGGACTGTCCTTCTTGATGTCCAACATGTGGTGGCCAGTACCTAGGGCTATTGCACGTTTTGGGCATTGGAGGGCACAGTGCCACCAAGCTTGGCACACTTACAGGGCTTTTCCTCACTGTCCATCATGTTTAGTTTGGTCTAGATGCGGTGTCCGGTTTCTTGGTCAGCAGCTGGTCAGTGAAGGGGCCTTCACTGGGTCTTTGGTCTTGGGTTGCAAGAGAGTGATGCCTTCACTCTGGCGGGAGATCTTGACAATTTACAAAGAGTGGAAGTCCTCTGGGGGTCTGTGGGGTCCATCCAATGTCCAAGCAACCCCTCAGCTGCGATTGTTGAGTCCTGGGTGCAGCAGGCAGGGTTTGGCGCTTTTTCTTGGTGCAGCAGTACTTCAGTTCTCGAACCTTGGTTCTTCTTTTTTTCTGGCCTTCTTTTGTCATTGGAATCTGATTTCTTGATCTAGGGATGTCCACTACATACTGTATTTAGTGGGTGTTAAGGGGAGTACCTAGTAGTGACCAATGGATCATCTATCTTAGGGTGGCCATAACCACTAAGTGACCACTTCCTGTGGGCAGGGGTCACTTCTCTGCACCTGATTGGCTTTTTTCCTTCCATGAAAGAGAGAGGAAAATTAAATGGAGGGGTCACCGCACATGCAACACCTTAGGGGTGGTGCAAGTTGTGGAAGACCACTCCTCCTGTCCTTTGTGTGCTTTCTCGCCATTGCTTCTGCCAAACGTGGAGGTTTGCAATGGGGTTGACCATCTGCTGCTGTCAGAAGGCTTTAGGGTTGAGTTTCAAGGGCGGTAAGCCCTTTGAAGCTCTCTAGCAGGGTAGTGCGCATTCCTTAGGGAGACAATGTGTGCACCTCCACCCAGGATAGGCTTTGTTCTGTGACCCAGAGAGCAGGATCCCTCACCCCAGGGTTCCAGAATTTTTCTGGTTGTGGCAGGCTGGTTGTGACCAGCCAGCAATCATGCCAGGGTTGTTAGCATTTCCAGGGGGCACCTCTAAGGTGACCCCTGGGTAAATTTTGTAATAAATCCAAAACTGGTACCAATTTGGATTTTTCATTCTGATTTGTTTGATATCAAACAAACCAGGGTTCAGAGTAGCCATCATGTAGTTGTGAATGCCCACACATACAATATAGTGCACCCTGCCTTAGGGCTGGAAGGTCTGCCAGAGAGATGACTTGCCTATAGTGCATAGTGGATGGGGTACACAGGCTGTGTGCCATGTCAAGTTGTCATTTGAGATTGCATCAGAACACTCAGCCTGCAATAGCAGTACTTGGTGCTTCTGGATGCAGGGTCCTGGAGGGTGGCACAATCCGTGCTGCTGCCCTCAGGGGCCTACCCTTAGTAACCCATGCACTGGTTACCTAAGTACCATTTACTAAGGACTTATAGTGGCAGCTAAAGGTGTTGACAATTGTGCCAACGAATCACAACAGTTTTAGAGGAATAGATCTGGCCCAGAGAACCTGGTTAGCAGGGGTCCTGGGCTCTAACAGCTTTGAGACTACATCAAATACCAGGCAAAAAGTGTGGGCTAACCATGAAAAAAGAGGCCTTTTATCACAGTAGTGTTACACTGCCTGCACTAGTATGGCTGCAACCCCCGCCAAAAACAGTCCAGGACACCGCAGACTGCCCCACCTGAAAACTTTCTGCAGGTGCCCATGACTGAGTATAGAAGAGCTATTTCAGAGCCTTTTATCAGAACACTCCTGGACCTGTAGAAAATTCAGAAGGTATGCCCTGCTGTCTAAAGGAGGAATACTAGACCTGCTTGCCTTGAATCCTGGCTCCCCAGAAATGAACACCAAGGGTCAGTTGGCTGACCTCCTGTTTGAGCTATAGGGACTCAACAAGCTTTCAGGGGCTTCCATGAAACTGCCCAGCTGACCGGCACCAACTAGACCTGTATGTAAATGTTTGAGCGCTGCTGTTGGCTTCTGTGGATGTCAGTTGTGATCCCCAAAAGGTGACACCCCCCACATCCTGGACCTTTGACTGGCATTAGAGTGTACTCCTCCTGAATTGAAGGTGAAAATCCAGATGTTTTGGGCTCCTTGAAACTTGAGCAGGAGGCTAGTGTTCTGACCCTTATTGTCTACTTTTGTGTCCTGGATACAAGAAGGAAAGCAGATGTAGGCCCTCATTCTGACCCTGGCGGATTGAATCCGCCAGGGCCGAGGGCAGCGAATGCACCGCCAACAGGCTGGCGGTGCATTCATGGGCATTCTGACCGCGGCGGTAACGCCGCGGTCAGAAACGGGAAACCAGCGGTCTCCCGCCGGTTTCCCGCTGCCCATGGGAATCCTCCATGGCGGCGCAGCAAGCTGCGCCGCCATGGGGATTCCGACCCCCTTCCCGCCAGCCTGGTTCTGGCGGTTTACACCGCCAGAACCTGGCTGGCGGGAACGGGTGTCGTGGGGCCCCTGGGGGCCCCTGCAGTGCCCATGCCAATGGCATGGGCACTGCAGGGGCCCCCTAACAGTGCCCCACATTGCTTTTCAGTGTCTGCTTAGCAGACACTGAAAAGCGCGACGGGTGCCACAGCACCCGTCGCACACCTTCCACTCCGCCGGCTCCATTCGGAGCCGGCATCCTCGTGGAAGGCGCTTTCCCGCTGGGCCGGCGGGCGATCTTTTGCAGATCGCCCGCCGGCCCAGCGGGAAAGTTGAAATGCCCCCCGCGGTCTTCTGACCGCGGGGCGGTGTTTGGGCGGTTTCCGCCCGGCGGGCGGCGTCCGCTGCCCGTCCGGGTCGGAATGAGGCCCGTAGTCTTCTAGACTCTTCTTAAGTCACAGACAGCAGGTACCTTGCTTAGAATCATTTGTATGTATTGTATATTTTGGTGTTTGCAATACAATCTTCATTTCTGTTTAGTTATCACCATTTCCTGGACTTTGTTTTTGCTGGTGTGACTCTGTGACAATGCAATCCAGTGAAAGAGTGCTTCTTCTCTGCCCCTAAAATGTCACTGTATTGGTGTTGGTTTGTTTCAGTCTTCAGTAGGGTCATTGTACGTTAGCCCAGACTTTTCACCAATGGCTTCAAATTTAAATGTCATATGTGTGCTGGAGTGGGTATGTACACACCAACATATAGGTAAAAAAGGAATGGCTCTAGGTGGCACCTGTGTGGTCTGGCTAGGTTACAGAGCACTGCAGGGACGCATTGCAGGGAAAGCTGAATTTACCATGTAAGAAAACCAATTGTTTTATACTATGCAAGTCATTCCTAAAGTGTGCTTTTTAAAGCCTAGCTGGTTGTATGCCTAATACATACATATTTGACAAGCTACATATTAAGGATTGCATTTCATCACAGTGAACAATCACACAAAGACTGTTTTCAATCTGTACGTAAAACTACATTGTCCATGAACAAGTTTGGAGCTAATTAAAATCAATGTTATATTTCCATCTAGATAAATTATAGAGAAATGATTCAAATATATTATTCATTTAGTCACAACAATGTTATAAGTAGATTAGTGATACATTTAGAGGAAAATTAACTTTAAGGCAGTGTACATTGTGTTGCCTGAGAGAAACTCCAAAGGCTCACTACATATCATGGCCGAGTATCAATCAAGAGGGATTTCACTTTGTTATGTGCACTGCATGTACAGCCAAAATTGTTGTTATATGGCAAAGCAGTATTATTACCTACTATGCTATCCTGATCTCAGTTACTTCATAGTGCTCTCAAATTGATAACTCAAGGAAAACGATGCAGCTGCACCACTGATTACCATATGTGTTTGTGATGGAATACTAGCCTGGGCATAGAGATTTACAAATGTAGTCAATGCAAATACTATTCTGGTTAATGGACATTATTATTTCTTTAAACTCTAAGATATTATAGGATGTTATGAACATTGCATACTGACAGGCTGCTTAAGTAAGCTATGACATTATGAATACTGGGATCAGCAGAAACGTTTTAAGACATGGGCAAAGTGGATCATTTCCAAGGGCCCTCTTTGTTCAAGAACAGCGTGCTGGAAAAGTGATTGTTTTTCCTCTATATCACCTCTACTTCCCTAGCACATCCTCTTTCGCTTTTGTGTTTTTGATAATTGAACATGTATCTTTTCTTCAATTTACCTGCTTGAATTAGCAGAAAATGTATAATAAAGTTCAAAGTTATTTCGAATATGGTGTCCAAATATCATTAAAATGACAGTACGCCCAGGGTGGGAATTTTAGACACCTTCTGGGCTCTAGTTATACTGGCCTGCGTGTAATGCGCTCCCTACTGGGCCATTGCAGATCATGGATTGGGGATAGCACTTTACCTATGGTGGTACATTGAACAGTGGTCAGGTGCCCCATTTAGAGCGCTATTACTGATTCTTGCCTTGATATACACATCCAAGCCAGGCCCATAGCCAGAAATATATTTTTAGGGGGACATAGCCTTCATCTACGACCAGACAATAAAGCTGTGGTCTATAGGTGCATTCTTTTCTCAAATACTGTTTTTACTACTAAATGTTGACCCCCCAGAACATTGTGGCAGAAGAATATCAAGAACAGAATATCTAAAGGTAAGAGCATATGGGGAAGTGCAGATTTACTATTTATAACTCCAAATCTACATACCTTGAAGATCTATATATAGTCCATTGGTGCATATGAGTGAAATAAGATATAAACAATCTATACTTACTTGTCAATATTTTAGATTCAATATTTTGCGCCATCGATATTTTGGTTTCAATATTCAGAATGCACAACGGATGATTCTATGTGAATGAATATGTGGATTTTTTTAAGGAACATATTAAAGCAGACTCAATCAACTTTCCGCAATCCAACTTCAAATCATATGCATTAGATGGAATATAAAAAAGAAGAATGTAAAGTTGTCAAATATACAGAATCAAAGCTTTGTATATTTTCTAAATTGTTCGAGCTTTGTGAAATGCAAAGCTTGTGAAGTTCAGTTTCTATTTAAATAAAAAATAAGCTGGCCTCTGCTGAAAGCCCTTCCTTCCACACTTCTTACCTCAGGTGGTGGATGTCCAGCCTCCACATTCAACATTTTTTTGCTGGAGGATGTCCTACTTGGGTCCTTCTGCATCAAGAAATCATCACAACTGGAAGGCCCAAAAGGATAACTGTTAACTCATGTAAAGTTAGGAAACGTTATCCACTTCATAAGGTATGGAGTTTCCCCACTTAACCCAACTTCGTAAGAGCAGTTTTAATTTAACTTCCTACTAGTATAAAGTAACTTTACGCAGAGCTTTTTAAAATGTCCATCAAGAACATTTTGGGAAATTATTGGCTATGTGTTGTAAATATTTTACAGTTACAACATTGGTGAAACTGAATAAAATGTAGATGTACTTTTACTGGGGAAGTTGGGAAGGTCACAAAATGAATTTCATTATAAGGTTGTGACAAAAAATGGATAGTTAAATTACATTTGAGCAAAGCACCAGTCAAAATTGCATGGGCTTGAAGCAGGCTGTGACATTGATACCTGTCCCTCATAGTCACAGACAGGTTGTGCGAAAGTTATTGTACAAAAGGAGATCTTTGTTAGACATTGACTGGCAAGACAGGTAGCCATGGTAAAAATAGGCCCGTGGCCTGACTGAGGACATGAGTTCCATCTCTAGTTAGAGGAGCTGTAAATGGACAGGCAGTTGCATTGCCTCTAAAACAATGAGTGGTGGTTTCACAAGTTTCATCTTGGATCATGCCTTGTGATAACATCTCTTTTTGATGCTCCT
This sequence comes from Pleurodeles waltl, assembly GCF_031143425.1. Taxonomy (NCBI): domain Eukaryota; kingdom Metazoa; phylum Chordata; class Amphibia; order Caudata; family Salamandridae; genus Pleurodeles; species Pleurodeles waltl. Next base: position 69,324,285 of record NC_090436.1, read on the forward strand.
TACATGGTACATCCCATTTGGATGCTACAAAGTCCTCCATTTCTGGAATTATGGAAATTCTCCACTCACCTGCATGCAGTATATGTGTTGCATCGACTCCCCAAGGTGGCATCCTTTATGTGACTAACATTGCTTGGACAAGTATGCAGTTCTCAGAGTTGTGAATGTAGAAATCATGAACACCTACCACGTATACAAGAAATGGAAAATATTTATTTGCAGAGGGATTGTTCTGCATTATCAAGATGCAGATAAAAGCAAGCTTTGTGTTATGAAACAGATAAGAGACTGACATTTAAATGCCCACTAGAAAATCAAATCATCTCCTTAATAGAACTTGGACTTCTCAGCAAATAGGTTGTACTTTCCAGTGACCATGCCAGCAAATATAGACATTGTTCATATGCATAAAAAGGATAGGCATCAGCACTTTTCACCAAATTCCTATAGTAACAAATTAACAAGAGGGTGCCATTGTTTAGTAATTTGCAAAGCATGATGTGGCTCAAGTAAAAATGGTTCAAACCCTATTGAGACTTTACAGACCAGCATGCAAGGTGCTTTTCAGATCTTACATTAAGCTTCGTTTTAGAAAATACAGTGCAAAAATGTGCATTGAAATCACTTTGGTCCAAGTGTTTTTGGCCAAAACATGATAAGCTATAAACTTCAATTTAAATCCCCAGTCACCTTTTTCTCCACATGTGTCTAATGCTCATTTTTACTCCTTTAAGCTCTCTCTTACTTTCTCTATTACCTTCCTATTTTCTCATTTCTGTCCCCACTGCCTCTCTCAGCATTATCCCCGCAATCCCTGTCTGTTGGCTGCTGCATCTTATCTTCCCCTTCCTGTCTCTCCTGCTATCTATCTCCTTTTCTAATTACTCTATTTTCTTTCTGTTAATCTTCTATTCTTGTCTATAACCTCTTTTATCTACCTTCTTTTTTTACTATCTTCCCTGTACTTCTCAATATTTGCATTCTTCCTCTAGCCCTATTCTGCATCAACCATGCCTGGCACCTGAAACTTTCTCTTGACTGTGCCTGGTCATTAGTGAGTAGCGGAAGCCTATCATCCCGAGGCCTTCTGGAACTTGATAAGTCCCCTACAATCATGGGACAAATAAGTAAGTGTAATGTGGCGATCATATCCCTGCAGCTTTTTGTCAATTCTTGTTGGACAGGACATCCGGGTGTGTAGATTTGATGGGTTTTAACTGCTTTAGGCAGATGACAACTGATTAACGTCTACCACATTGCCTTCACAGTGTGGTGGACTTCAACTGGTCACAGTGCTGGGAAAGGAAATGTTTCTGGTAAAAGCGCCACATTTTGTTTTCCAAAATCAAAGACAGGACATGGAGGAAATGTTTCCCACAAGTCTTAAGCTTTTTTAGCTGTATTGTTTATTTTTCAGCATGCTATGCATGCTGGCGTTACACAGCAAAACAAATGTGAAAGCAGGTGGTGCTAATGGAAGCTATGGTAATACACAATGTCCAACTCCATAGCGTTTCTACACTTCTCACGATAACAGAAGTACCCCACTTGTGTGAGTAGTCTACCACCCATGAAAGGAAAGGCTCTCTTAGCCCCCTAAGACACAAGGAAACATCAAGATTTTGCCTTGCAAATTGACCATTCCTGGCGATGTGAGTGGCTGCGATATTTACCCCAGTGCTCGGTCAGCACCCAGGGAAATCTGCCAGGACCAGACATTTCTTAAAATTAGGCACCTATGGTAGCCTGGGTTGTGAGACTTGCGTGGATCCCAATATCTCTTCATACCCTGCAAACACCAAATGGTGGCTAAATCACAGCTGTCCTTATATTTCCGTGAAGGAAAATCATGGAAACTGTAAAAATCCATTAAATTCCTATCACCGTGCATGGTCACACTTCTCACAATAAAAACCACTACCCCAAATGTTCACCAAGTATCATAAACTTAAGACCTTAATTATATAGGACCTCATAACATCAATTAGGTTAAGATAAAACAAAAAAAGAAAATTAGAGTTGATGTTCTGCAGGGCTGACTTCAGAGGTCAATGATAATATAAATGCTTTTAGCCTCTGATGTCCTGATGATGGTTTCCACAATATTTGGTCAAGGAGATAATTTGTAGCATGCTGACCCTGGCAGGGCTATTTAGACACTAAACCATTTTTGAACGATAGATAGTCTATTATAGCAGCCCTTTGTGACACAACAGGATATGTTGGGTGTTTTCAGAGTCAGGCTCCAGTGATAGACAGGAAAGTTAAGGAGGGCTATGGTTATCCAGGGTATTATATGGTTATGTAATTTCACCAGTTCTGGCCCACAATAATACTAATACCATAACACTCAGCAGTCGGCAGCCAACTGTACCTTACTCCTCTTTCATTGACATAAGACATATCTGCTATGAGGGTTGTTTCACCAGTAATGTGCATGTAAACAAACCACCCAACATTAAATGAACAGGTATGGAATATCTGAAGAGATCTGGTACAAACTGAGGGTCAATTGTAGGACTTTAATCTAGTCTAGACCGCAGGTACCAAATATCTATACTGTTATTGCCACTTCATCATCATCATCACACACATAGCTTTATTCGGTTATGTTCAACCATCCAAGCAATAACATCACACAAGTGCAAAAGTAAAAATAAGAAAAGCATAACAATTGTGTAATCGGAAATATTAAAAAAAAAGAATAAAAACATAAATATTTAAGAACATTTAAATATTTACCTACAGATTGTGTTTTACCACCTGGGACCTATCTCTTCAAATCATCATCAGTAGCATCCAAGCAAGCAAGCACAGTAACCATAAAGCCTTATATCAGTACGAAATAAATAATTAAAATTATAAAACTTGATACTAATCATTAAAATTATTTAACTAACAGGTGCGAAATAAAAGATTAATACTGTAAAGCTTGATACTAGTCATTAAAATTATTTAAATAACGTGTATGTATATGCCATACGGCCTCAAGAAATTTGCTGACCGCACAGGACAAAGGACTATAAGTGTCCCTCATCATAATCCTTAGAGCATCATTACAATGTCTCATGCCCATATTCCTGCAGACTGGACGTAGCCACTTCCGCCGAACAGTCATGTATGCAGGACATATTGTAGTGTGGTTAGTTTTACGTATCCTTTGCGCATTAGCTTCAGGCTTTAGGCCTTTGTGCACTTTGCCCTGGATGTGTTTTATTCATTTGCTGGCAGCTTAGGGCCTTTGTGCACTTTGCTCTAAATGCTTTTTATTAGGCTTCGTACTGTTATTTTTCAAATAGCCAGTTCTACGGTGTTGTTTTTTTATTCATATCACACTGTTTTGCCTGCTTCAGCACTGGAGTTCTCCATAACATATTCACTCTGTGCTTCAGTCATGGATACAGTCTGGTACATTGCCGATAGACGTGGTAGGAGTTTAGATTTGGCATTCCTGCGTAGGGACATTTTGTGATCACGATGACATGTTAGTTATAAAATCACTTCCTTGTCCCAATACAAGCAGAGGGAGATTCCGACCAGGGAACCACAACTAGACGCTGACTGCCTCGTTGCAGATGCTGAACCAGATCACAGGCCTTTGCTCAGGTATGAGGGCTGATGTCTCCCCAGTGATTCGGAAAGGCAAGCTAGAAGCTTAACATGCTGTGCTCTAAATAGAACAAGCAGAGGGAGAGTAGAAACTGTTAGGCACTATGATAGCTTTGTTCTTATGTTTTCTCTCCTGGTGACTATCTCAATCCTACTATGTTGTATTGTTCTGGTTATTGCGGCTCACGCCTTATTATCTAAAATACAGTCGTTTTATTAAAACATTATATAAAACTTATACTGTCTTTGTCATTTGTATATGAGATCATATTGTAAATGAGAGAGTTGGTTTGGAGCTGAGTGACCACGACTTCCCTGAGAAGTTCCAAAGATGTCATGCGCTCGGCTGCCCAATCATTTCTTCCCCGTGGGAGAAATGAGGCACTGCTAGTTAGCCGGAGCAAAAACCGGATTTAGGGTGACAGAGTTCTTTACAAGTGGGTCAGACTCATTCCCCCACACCGTAATCGATCCTGCTGCCTAGAAATCCCGTAGTCTCATTTAGGATAATGAGAGCCAACGCGACATGGCGCCCAACGTGGGGCTGTTGGGTTTACGTATGTCACCTTTAATGAGGGTGAGACAGTCCTGATTGCATACAAGTCCCACTTGTATTCTGCTGCAGAACAACGATTTGCACAGACTGAGAAAATACTCACTGCAGTACAGATGGCTGTGATTAAAGAAAGACCGCTTGCCCAGGTCCAACGCATCATTGTCGTTTCCCCGATTCCGGCCTTAGAGGCTGTTACAAAAGCGAGTGTTCCTAATTCGAAAGCTTTACACCCGTGATGGATACAATGGGCTACGTCTTTGACAGCCACTGATGTAGATTACATATTTGACCCTAAACTGCAGACTCAAGAATTTCTTTAATATGAATTGGAGTACCCAGTTCCTGCTGGTACGTTGCCTATTGACCAATATCAGGTGGTCATGTTTAGTGATGGCTCTGCGCAACCAGCGGTTGGGACTAAACAACAGTATTCTGCTGCATGTGCGGTGGTGAGCGGCACTATGGAGGGGGAAGTGTTCTGCCCCCGACATACTTATACTAAAACCTTGGGAGATTGCACGGCACAGCTGGCTGAGCTCAAAGCTCTATTGTTAGCGTTGGAGCACGCGGATCCGGCGGTTTTGACCTTCTGGTCTGTGACTCCTACTACTGGGTTCAGTCTTTCAATGAATATCTGCACTATTGGAAGTTGAATGGGTTCAGAGATTCTAAGGGCAACAACATTAAACATAAATTGTTGTGGGGTAAGGTTGCGGATCTGAAAGAAACGCTTCCTAAGGTCCATGTTGTGCATACACTTAGACACCAGCGCGTTGGAATACACGTTGCTGGGAATACTTTGGCTGATGAAGCCGCAAAGTCGGCAGTGGCTGTCGCCACTGTGGCCGCAGTGACTCGTTTGAGTTCCAAACCAGACACAGAGATTTCGGCTGCCATAAAAGCTGCGGCTGATGGCACACCATTTCCTAAAGGATTTCCTTCTAAATATGGTTACTGCTTGAGTAGTGCGCTAAATGCTGTTGTTAATATTCCAGGCATTGGTGTACGTGAACTACCCAATAAAATTGAGAGACCTCGATTAATTTCTGCAGCACATGAGGGGGTGGCATCTGCACATGCTGGTGTGGCTGCCACGATTTCACTTTTACAGGCTCGTTACTGGTGGCCTGGTCTCTATAAAGAGACAAAGCAGTATGTCCTTTGTTGTGACGTTTGTCAACAAATTAAAGCTTCGTCGGCTAGACGCCCGCAGCAGACGCCCCTTCTGATTTCAAATAAACCTTTACAGTGTGTGTACTTGGATCATTGTGGTCCGCTGACACCAGATAGTGCATACAAATATATATTGGTTGCTGTAGAGTCGTGCTCCAGATTTGTGTGGGTGTGGCCACAACGCTCGGCTGACGCTCAAACTGTTATTAAAGATTTGCGCATCTTTGTCGATACATTTGCAGTTGCGGCTTTTCATTCGGACCAGGGCCCTGCTTTAGCCTCTAAGGCATTCAGGGACACCATGGCTTCGTTGGGGGTCCAACTCCAATTCTCGTCTCCATTTCATCCCGAGGGAAATTCTGTCGTGGAGCATTTAAATCGTGATTTAAAGCAATCTTTAACGGCCAGAGTTATAGGTACGGGTCGTGGTTGGCTAGCCCACCTGTATGGAGTACAGAGAGCACTTAATAACTTGCCTAGAAGGTCACTGGGGGGTCGTACTTCATATGAGTGCCTGTTTGGAACACGAATGTATGTTCCTGATCTAGATGGTCCTGGTGTGGAAGTGGCGGATACGCCCTTTGACATAAATGATCGTGTCACTGTTTTGCAGGATTTACAATAATTCCGTGAAGATAACTCTTCTGCAAGTGCTGCCTCCTCAGGAATTAAGGATGAGCCAGTAACTCCTACTGGTTGGATACTCAGGATTGGGGATCTAGTGCGTAAAAAGGTCGCAGTAAAGAAAGAATTTGGTCCTTCTTATAGAGCACCTGTCCCTGTGTTAGGGGTTAGCGGCACGAGAACTGGGATTTTACCGCCGCTGCAAGGGGCCAAAGGAAATCGCTTTGTTTCCATTGATAATGTCAAGTTACAACATGTTGCCGATTCTGCACAGCAGACCAAGAGGGACACCCAGTAGTTCCGGAATGCCTCTCACTACTGGGTAAGAAGTCCCGCTGCAGGTGATTTACACTGACGCTGTTTCCTCTCCGAGCTTGGGGAGGGTGGAAGATGATCTTGCGATTGTTCCACAAACGACGATTAATTTGGAATCTTTTGATCAAGTTGCTGTACGTTCTACTGATATTTCTGAACAGGTGGTTTACAGTGTGCCAAGGCGAGAGCCTCCATCTGCTTCTTTGTTCAGAGTTGCACCTTTTGCAAGAACTGCCTCTGGCTGCTTCAACGACACTGATGATGCAGTGTCCAACTCCTCGTCCTCGATGTCTTCTGTCCGAGGTCTACGTAAGCTGCTGTGTTGGCTTAAACGCACGTATTTTGTTTTTCCTTGGAACTATTTGTGGCTTTTAATGGCTGTAATGACTCTTTTTTTGTGTTTGGGATTTGTGGTTACTTTTTTTCTGGTAATACATGGTCATTTTCTTCCTGATCGATCTGACATTGAGCACGTGGAGACAGTGTTGAAACCGCATTTTTCGTCTCATATCGTTCGAAGAGACTTGTCCAATGTAAACATTTCTGCAATACCGATTCCGGATGGGATTGTGTGTAATAAAGTAATGTTCGATATATATGGTCCCACTGAATTGATTCAAATACCGTATGTCCTCAAGTTATCAATGAATGATATTGTTATACCAGGCATTGTTTCTGATGATTGGGATGTGAAGACAGTAGATTCTATGCTAACAGATTTGCAATATTATACTGTCTATGACGATGAAGATGCTTACCAATTTAGAGATAATCATGGTGACATGTTTTGCTACAACTATTATGGACACCACTTTATTCATAAAGCTAGTAGCCCTAAGTCCATGTTTAATTATGTGCAATGGGAACATTGCTCGACTCCTCCACAAGGGAGTTCGAAAACGTATTATGATAAATTTGCATATTTTTCTGGGCATGATCAGCGAAATGCTAAGTCTTACTATTTTAAAGTTGCACCGTATTCTAATAAGCAAATTTTATTGACCGATACTAAATTACTGTATTAAAATTTGTTTGTATCTAAACTTTCGGTCGAGGGGTATGAATACTGGTTTAGGACTGTTGACTTGAAAAGTGTTTGGGGTACGAAAAATTGGCAGATGCAAGGCAGGGATACGTTATTTAGAGCATGTATTATCCCGGTGCAGATGATTTTCCTCAATGACACAGTACAACAGACTAGCTGTTTGGGCTTGGCGACAATTAGGGAGTTGAATTTGCCTAGTATACCTGTCCCTTCCAAATTAAACAACTGGCAGCACTATGTGAATGCTACTTTTAGTGAATTTACACATTGGGTCCAGAATGGTACGCTTAACACTTCATCGTTACATCCAGGCGGGTCGTTATTATGGCCTGTAGACGCTAATAAGTGTCATCAACGTTTTGTCACCTCTTCAGGGGGGTTCAGGACTAGTAGGGCAGACCCTCGTTACATTTCACCCGAACATGCTGATATTATAACTACATACAGCGTGGGGAAGCTTTGTCAGCAATGGTTGAAGTCATACACGCTGGATGCGGTTAAGTCACACCTCACGTTACTGTCTAATGATACTGAATTACAAGATATTTTGTCAGGTCCCAAGGTACCACGGAAGAAAAGATTTTTATACGAAGTTTATAATGAGATTTGGAAGCTTTCACAACAGGAGGCTGCAGCCCGGTTAAGGCAGATTGATCAGGAAAATCTGCTGCAGACTTTGTCTGTTGTTGATAATGGCATGCATACCCTTTCTGACCGTGTTTACACGATTGACAGCATTGTTTCCTCTGCTATTGACATTATTAAATCGGACATGTCTTCTTTATATCATGGGCAGAGTCAGACGCGGTCCATCATGCAGCTGGGTTGGACTCTTCAGACCTTGAAGGCGGGTCGCGTTCCATGGCAGCACATTCGTGCCAGAGAGATCTTTATCTCCTTTAATTTGACTCGTCAACAGCAGCTGATGGCTAAAAAGGAAGCGACGTATGTCATGTTGAATATTGAGAAATTGGAGAAACTGCCTTTCACGGTTGCTAAGATTCCGTCAGCTGAGTAGTTGATTCATGGGGTTATTAATCTGCCTATCTCCACTCTGCAATTTACTTCTTGTTTGAAGCACATTCCGGTGGGTAGATATGAACTATTGGGAGACAGTTACATACACGAGGTGTGGGAGCTTCCCTTTCAATACAGATGTATTAATGGTTTGAGGGAGGTTTTTCTTAGCGGTAGCGAATGCGAAGCTTCTGTCAGCCATTCCATGGTTTGTAAACAGCTGTCCTTGCACGGAGCGTGTAACGCTTCGATTGCTAACTTAGCTTGTTATCTGAAGGGAGTTCCAGTCCCGGTTATTAAAAACACTTTCCAGGTGCTTTCTAACAGCAGTTACATTGTTCTTAACAGCGAACGCTGCTGTGGCATGCGTGCCGGAATAGTTTACGTTGTCGTTGTCAACAAGGCCGTTACGTGCTGCGGGAATGTGTTGTATCCCCCCACTCAAATTAGGGAGGTGGCGGACATCTGGCCTCATATTGCTACTTCCAAGGTTAATTTCGACAAGTTGAGTCGGCTAAAAGCTTTATTGTTTCAAAAGCATGTGCTAGTGAGACCTACGCACTTCAGGTGGCAAGGTCATCGGCAGAGATACAGTCCCTTTTGAATACTAACTTTCCGAGTCACTTCGGTGAACTTCTGGGACGTATATTTAATGCATCCAGCTCTGCTGGTATTGCACATTTTTTCAAAGCCGTTGGTGTTGGTTTTCCTCACACCTTCTCTTCCATATTCGGTTTGATACCTTCGGCTATACACTCTATTTTCGGAAGCATTTTTGGGGTTTTCCCGATTACTTTGGCTTTGTTGGCTGGAGTTTTGCTATTGTTGCTATTTTTTCGCAATGGCTGTCCCGCCACGACGAGATCCTATATTGCTGCTGCCGTCAGCGCAGCTGTGTCGTGAACGCATGTTGCAGCATTTTGGAGCAACACTCCTGGGACATTTGGAGTGTGACTGGTCTCTGTCATTCTGACCAGTTTTGGATTGTGTGCAACCCGTGTTTCGGTGGCTTTGGTGCTCGTTTGAACACTGTCTCTCTGTCTCTCGCTGCAGCGCCCTCCAGTGGTCGATCCTGATCTGTTGATGTTCCCGATTAGGGCTCATTCCCAGACTTGTGCACTACGGTTGCGTTTGCTTCGTGAGGCAGTTTTTGAGATTCCCTTCCTGGAGGAAGATGGTGTTGTCTCTTTCCTAGGCCCTGCACGGGGTGCCGCCCTGGATGGTTTTGGGGCTTTGGACCACACCTGCTCCATTGTACTTTGTGGCGTGGATCTTCCGATATTAACATATATCGAAGTGGAGGAGCTCCTACGTTCTATTGCTTCTGTCTGACAATTGGATTTTTTTTCTCTCCTGCAAAATTGACACTATATTGAATTTGGCTTCATCGTCACATGTTTCCAAAATTTTTTACTTTGTTGTCTTCTGACCTTGTCGAAATATATAGTTTTATGTATTGTTTATATTTGGGGCATACTTTTATATTATTGGAACCACGTGCTACCGACAAGGGGAGGGTGTAGTGTGGTTAGTTTTACGTATCCTTTGCGCATTAGCTTTATGCCTTTGTGCACTTTGCCCTGGATGTGTTTTATTCATTTGCTGGCAGATTAGGGCCTTTGTGCACTTTGCTCTAAATGCTTTTTATTAGGCTTCGTACTGTTATTTTTCAAATAGCTAGTTCTACAGTGTTGTTTTTTTATTCATATCACACTGTTTTGCCTACTTCAGCACTGGAGTTCTCCATAACATATTCACTCTGTGCTTCAGTCAAGGATACAGTCTGGTACATTGCCGATAGACGTGGTAGGAGTTTAGATTTGGCATTCCTGCGTAGGGACATTTTGTGATCACGATGACATGTTAGTTATAAAATCACTTCCTTGTCCCAATACAAGCAGAGGGAGATTCCGACCAGAGAACCACAACTAGACGCTGACTGCCTCGTTGCAGATGCTGAACCAGATCACAGGCCTTTGCTCAGGTATGAGGGCTGATGTCTCCCCAGCGATTCGGAAAGGCAAGCTAGAAGCTAGAAGCTTAACATGCTGTGCTCTAAATAGAACAAGCAGAGGGAGAGTAGAAACTGTTAGGCACTATGATAGCTTTGCTCTTATGTTTTACTCTCCTGGTGACTATTTCAATCCTACTGTGTTGTATTGTTCTGGTTATTGCGGCTCACGCCTTATTATCTAAAATACAGTTGTTTTATTAAAACATTATATATTATACTGTCTTTGTCATTTGTATATGAGATCATATTGTAAATGAGAGAGTTGGTTTGGAGCTGAGTGACCACGACTTCCCTGAGAAGTTCCAAAGATGTCATGCGCTCGGCTGCCCAATCATTTCTTCCCCGTGGGAGAAATGAGGCACTGCTAGTTAGCCGGAGCAAAAAACGGATTTAGGGTGACAGAGTTCTTTACAAGTGGGTCAGACTCAGTCCCCCACACCGTTATCGATCCTGCTGCCTAGAAATCCAGTAGTCTCATTTAGGATAATGAGTGCCAACGCGACAATATAAACATGAAGTGTACCAAGGATTCTGAGGTACAGCTGCAGCTAGGACATAAATCAGTTCTCAAAGCTAAATTCCGTGAGCTATTAAAAGATTTGAGAGGTAAACATCCTTACCTAAACTGGATATACAGACTTTTGCTTAATGGGTCAAGGATTAAGGGGCATATTTATACTCCGTTTGCGCCGGAATTGCGTCGTTTTTTTTTACGCAATTTTGACGCAAAACTAACTCCATATTTATACTTTGGCGTTAGACGCGTCTGGCGCCAAAGTCCATGGAGTTAGCGTCATTTTTTAGCGTGGACACCTACTTTGCGTTAATTGTATGCAAGGTAGGCGTTCCCGTCTAAAAATTCGACTCCGAGGCATGTGCGTCGGATTTATACTCCCGGGCAAAAATCACGCCCGGGAGTAGACGGGTCCAAAAAAATGACGTACGGCCGCTTTTGCGCCGTTTTTTAGCGCCTGTAAAAGGCAGGCGTTAAGGGACCTGTGGGCTCTGAAGGAGCCCAGAGGTGCCCTCCCATGCCCCCAGGGACACCCCCTGTCACCCTTGCCCACCCCAGGAGGACACCCAAGGCTGGAGGGACCCATCCCAGGGACATTTAGGTAAGTTCAGGTAAGTGTTTTTTTTTAAATTTTTTGTGGCATAGGGGGGCCTGATTTGTGCCCCCCTACATGCCACTTTGCCCAATGACCATGCCCAGGGGACAAAAGTCCCCTGGGAATGGCCATTGGGCAAGGGGGCATGACTCCTGTCTTTGCTAAGACAGGAGTCATTTCTATGGGGGTTGGGAGTGAAAAAAAATGGCGCAAATCGGGTTGAGGCGAAAAAATTGCCTCAACCTGACTTGCCCCATTTCTTGACGCCCAAGCCCCATATCCCCCTACGCCGGTGCTGCCTGGTGTACGTCGTTTTTTTTAACGCACACCAGACGGCGCCGGCGGCTAACGCCGGCTAACGTCATTCAATAAATACGGCGCCCGCATGGCACTTCAGAATGGCGTTAGCCGGCGCAAATTTTTTTGACACGCAGTTTTGCGTCAAAAAGTATCAATATGGGCCTTAATCCATAAATGGTTCAAAGTGAGGATACCACTTAGAGTCAAGAAATTGAGATGTCAGTCTGCCATGTGTCATGTGGAACAAATAGTTTTCTCTAACATGCACCCAATAGACTGTTTTCAGGATGGCTCTAAAAGTTACTAAGTCCTAAGAGATGGAACCATCTTGAAATATACTTAAACCATGCAATGGAGAGTACATTGGGTCTTCTTTTGATCTCAAAATGGTAATCCGAAATGAGATTAAAGTAACTATGCACATTCCATCAGATCGATCCACTTCTCTCTCCCTATAATGATGCCAGCTCAGGCCCATAACTACACACAACATTTCTGACAGCCTAATGCAGTAACTATCTAAGCAGACCATAATCAAAAAGTAATACCATAAAGGGACCGGCAGAGCTGTTTAAAGCTGCCAGCCTACTTAAAAACTATAATGTACACATCTGTTACTCTCACACCTTATCATCCACCACACTGCTATGTGTACACGAATCCTGAACCCCAGCAGTCAATACTCACAACATGGAAACATGGACACGTAGATTCATAACACAAAGACAACATCTTTCGAACCACACACCGTCCAATGTGACATAGCTCGCTGTTCATGTACGTAAGCACATGAGTGCCACACATTGTGGTAGTAAGAGCAATACAAATGCTGCAATATGCTGCAATACAATACTATACAATGCAATATTTAGCACTTGTGCATCACCAAGATTTATTTTGATCCATTAGAATCTTTGTTTCCATCACATCAGAATTACAAAACAAAATGTGCTTAATTTGTGCTTCCATAATTGCTGATATAGCTTGAAATAAAAGTACAGTTTTTTTTTTTTACAATTTTGTGTGTATTAGAAACAAATTGACATTCTACAGTCTTTCTTTTCTCACTTCCTGTACACAGGGCCTCTGTGATTATTCGATTCTGGGGCTGCAGCATTTTCCCCAAAAATATGAATTTGCGGCATTTGCCCCACAAACAGTCATCTGATGCATAATATGCACATTTTGACAAACATAAAAATTGTTTGTAGCTCTAACAGATTAAGGGGGTCATTCTGACCCTGGCGGTAGACTACCGCCAGGCCAACGACCGCGGATGCACCGCCAACAGGCTGGCGGTGCATCCATGGGCATTCTGACCGCGGCGGTACCGCCGCGGTCAGAAACGGAAAACCGGCGGTGTCCCGCCGGTTTCCCGCTGCCCTGGGGAATCCTCCATGGCAGCGCTGCAGGCAGCGCCGCCATGGGGATTCCGACCCCCTTACCGCCAGTCTGGCTCTGGCGGTTTTGACCGCCAGAACCTGGCTGGCGGTAACGGGTGTCCCCCTAACAGGGCCCCGCCAAGATTTTCAGTGTCTGCCAAGCAGACACTGAAAATCGCGACGGGTGCAACTGCACCCGTCGCACCCCTTCCACTCCGCCGGCTCCATTTGGAGCCGGCATCCTCATGAAAGGGGGTTTCCCGCTGGGTTGGCGGGCGGCCTTCTGGAGGTTGCCCGCCAGCCCAGCGGGAAACTCAGAATTACCGCGGCGGTCTTCTGACCGCGCAACGGTATTCTGACGGCGGGACTTTGGCGGGCGGCCTCCGCCGCCCGCCAAGGTCAGAATGACCCCCTAAGTTACTAAAAATGATGAAACTGGTGCTGCTGTACAGGGAAGATCTTCGCAAAGGATGACGGGTCACCTTTCTGTTACTTATAGATCTATTTGGACGTGGAACTGGTACTACGGAGGTGAGACCTTTGACCAGACAGCGCTCACTGGTGTTAAGAAAAGTGACAAATTAATCTCAAAATTCAGTAAATTAGGCCATAATTTGGACTTTTCTTGTAGCATAATTTAGTGAACCTCTTGTCTAATTTGGGCCTCCCCTGCTGCATAATTCCAGAGGCCCTGTCTGTATCCGGGAGTGACTGTCCCATAGTACCCTTTACAAAATCCTCCCACTTTGCAGTCAGAGAAAGAAAAGAAAATCTCTACGTTTAAAAGAATAAATAGCAGTTTGTCAGAAGACATAGCCTGACATTTAAACTCTGTCTTTGAACATACAGTAAATGCAGTAACAAGACGAACAAGCATTTGCAGTGCAACAGGTCTCAAGCTTGCTTGTGTTAGAGCTATTAGCGAAAATATTTTTTCAGGGCAGGCAGTGGTCCCACGACCTCTGACCTGTTTTTGGTCTAGAGCTCGCCCCCCACGTCCGCAGCACCACCTTGCTGTCTCGTGTCCCTGACCCCCGCCCATTGTTTTTACTTTTCAGCGCCTTGCCTCCTTGCGCTCTTGCCCCCATTTGTGCCCCTTCTGACTGCTGTATTCCGCTTGTACTTTGTGTCATTTACCGTATTTGTGACTGTTTTGACTTGTGCTTTATTTCTCACTGTTGTGCCTTTTTCAGCCTGGTTTTCGCCCCTTAGGCGCTCCCCCTTGCCGCTTCCCCTGCCGCTGCCTCCCTGCGGCCCGCCCCCCTCGTGCCCCAGTTCGCCGCTCCCTCCCGCCTCCCAGCTGCTCCTCCCTCCCCCCTCCCTTCTTAATGGCTAGCGCTGCGCGTCGAGGGTGAGCGACCTCTGACCTGTTTTGGTCTAGAGCTCGCCCCCCACGTCCGCAGCACCACCTTGCTGTCTCGTGTCCCTGACCCCCACCCACGCTGCTGCTACTGTGTTCGAGGCCCTCCTCCACCCGCAGGCATCCTCCTGCCCCACATCCCTGGTGTCTAGTGGGCTCTGATAAGCTTCGCTAGACCCGTGTGCACTGTGCCGCTTTCGCCGTATGTGTAAGTGTTTTTACTTTTCAGCGCCTTGCCTCCTTGCGCTCTTGCCGCCATTTGTGCCCCTTCTGATTGCTGTATTCCGCTTGTACTTTGTGCCATTTACCGTGTTTGTGACTGTTTTGACTTGTGCTTTATTTCTCACTGTTGTGTCTTTTTCAGCCTGGTTTTCACCCCTTAGGCGCTCCCCCTTGCCGCTTCCCCTGCCTCCCTGCGGCCCCGCCCCTCTCGCGCCCCCATTCGCCGCTCCCTCCCGCCTCCCAGCTGCTCCTCCCTCCCCTTCCCTTCTTAATGGCTGGCGCTGCGCCCGTCTGCAGAGGCAAGCCCTTCTGCGCCCGTCCGTGGCTAGACCGCGCCCAGCGCTACCCCCCTGGTCCGCATGCCCCCCGCACCACCAGACTTCGATACTCGGCCAGCGAGCTCCTCGGCCTCAACCCTGGCTCCTCCACAGCCTGCTTCCAAGCCACTCCGAAGCACACCAAAGGACCCTTCTCCTGCCGAGCCTGCAACTTCACCTGTAACAGAACAAGGAAGCCAGCAACAACCAACACCAACCACCTCCACTGCATTCTCCTCAACACACGCTCCGCACGAAAGCACGCCATCGAGCTCTGGGACCTGCTCGACACCACCGCCCCAGACATAGCCTTCCTGACCGAAACCTGGTGGAACGACTCCTCGGCCCCAGACATCGCCATCGCCATCCCTGACGGCTACAAGATCACCAGAAGAGATCGCACCAACGGAATCGGAGGAGGAATAGCCATCGTCCACAAATCCACCCTCAAGATCCACACCCACACGGATGACACCCTCAAGACAGCTGAACACCTTCACTTCCGGATCCACACGGACCCCAACACAACCCTCAGAGGAACTCTCATCTACCTTCCTCCAGGACCAAGAGCCCCCTTTAGTGACACCATTGCCGACCTCGCAAGCACCCACGCCCTCGCCTCTACAGACTACATCCTCCTTGGAGACCTCAACTTCCACCTGGAGAACAACAACGACGTCAACACCGCATCACTGGCCACCAACCTCTCCAACCTCGGACTCAGACAACTGGTCAACACACCCACCCACATCGCCGGCCACACGCTAGACCCAGTCTTCACTGCAAGCAACCACATCTCCTTTAGCCACACCACTGAACTCCACTGGACCGACCACCACTGCGTCCACTTCACATTCAAGAAACACACCGAGCACCACCGCAACCCACTACCACCGCACCGTCGCTGGGGCAAAGTCACCGAAGACCAACTAACCAGCGCCCTCGCCCAGAACCCACCGACCGACCCGACCGACCCGGACACCGCCGCCATCAACCTTCAACAGTGGATCCTCAACTGCGCCAACACCCTCGCACCACTCAAGAGGCCCACCGTCAACCAAGAAAAGAAAAAAGCAGCCTGGTTCACAGACGAACTCATCACCTCCAAACGCACCTGCCAGAAACTTAAGAAAAAATGGCTTCTCGAAGCACACCCGACAGCCTGGCAAACCACAAGGAAGCCACCCGCAAGCACCACCAACTAATCCGACTTGCCAAATGCTCCCACTTCACAGAACGCCTAAACAACAAAGCACACGACAGCAAGGAGCTCTTCTGCATCGTGAAGGAGCTCTCCAATCCCAGCGCCAACGTCAACGACGTCCCACCATCCCAGAAACTCTGCGACGCACTCCCCACCTTCTTCTACCAGAAGATCGCCGCCATCCACAACAGCCTTAACACCACACCTCCGCCAGACCCCACCCCCGACAATTCCTCCTACGCCAACCGTATTACCACCTGGACCCACGTAGACGACGCCGAAACTCGAGAGATCATGAACTCCATCCACTCAGGATCCCCCTCAGACCCCTGCCCACACCACGTCTACAACAAAGCCGATTCCACCATCGCCCCCCAACTTCGAAAGACCATCAACCTATCCTTCGATACCGCGACTTTCCCGGACAGCTGGAAGCACGCCGATATCCAAGCCCTCCTCAAGAAACCCAAGGCTGACCTCAACGACCTCAAAAACTTCCGCCCGATCTCCCTCTTCCCCTTCCCAGCGAAGGTCATTGAGAAGATCGTCAAAGCCCAGCTCACCCACTACCTCGAGGACAACTCCATCCTGGACCCCTCCCAATCCGGCTTCAGACGCAATCACAGCACCGAGACTGCGCTCCTCGCCGCCACAAACGACATCAGACAGCAAATGGACAACGGCAAAACTTCAGCCCTCATCCTCATGGACCCCTCCGCTGCCTTCGATACGGTCTGCCACCGCACCCTACTAACACATCGCCACAAAGCCGGAATACAAGACAAAGCCCTCAACTGGATCTCCTCATTCCTCTCCGGCAGAACCCAGAGAGTCCGACTCCCACCCTTCCACTCCGAAGCCACTAACCTCATCTGCGGCGTCCCCCAAGGCTCCTCGCTAAGCCCAACGCTGTTCAACGTCTACATGGCACCCCTCGCACAACTGGCCCGTCAGCACAACCTCAGCATTCTTGCCTACGCCGACGACACCCAGCTCATCCTCTCCCTCACCAATGACCCACACACCGCCAAAGCCAACCTCCATGAGGGATTGAAATCCATCGCCGATTGGATGAGAAACAGCCGCCTGAAATTAAACTCCGACAAGACGGAGGTCCTCATCCTCGGACGCACCCCCTCGGCTTGGGACGACTCCTGGTGGCCCACCGCGCTGGGACCCCCCCCTACACCAGCCAACCACGCACGCAACTTCGGCTTCATCCTCGACTCCGCTCTCACCATGTCCAAACAGGTCAACGCAGTCTCCTCCTCCTGCTTCAACTCCCTCCGCATGCTCCATAGAATCTACAAGTGGATCCCGACGGAAACCAGAAAAACGGTGACCCAGGTCCTCGTCAGTAGCAGACTCGACTACGTCAACGCACTCTACACAGGCATCCCAGCAAAAGACATCCAACGACTCCAACGCATCCAGAACGCCTCTGCCCGCTTGATCCTCGACGTACCTCGCCGATGCCACATCTCCCACCACCTGAAGGACCTCCACTGGCTCCCCGTGGACAAGAGGATCACCTTTAAACTCCTCACCCACGCGCACAAAGCACTCCACAACGCCAGACCCGCCTCCCTGAACAACAGACTCAACTTCTACATCCCCTCCCGCCAACTCCGCTCTGCCAACCTCTCCCTCGCCATTGTTCCCCGATTCCAACGCAAGACTTCCGGCGGCAGATCCTTCTCCTACCTCGCCACCAAGACCTGGAACTCCCTCCCGACCCCCCTGCGCCAGACCCAGGACCTTCTCACCTTCAGGAGACTCCTCAAGACCTGTCTCTTCGACCAATAGCAGCTACCCCCCCTCCTCCCCTCAGCGCCTTGAAACCCTAACGGGTCCGTAGCGCGCTTTAGAAATTTACTGATTGATTGATTGGTTGATTGACTGTCTGCTTTGAAAAATTGAAAAGAAAACTTTTCCTTTTTGTTTTTGAAATGCATCTCGTTTTCCTTTAAGGTAAATGGGGGGCATTTAAAAAAAACTGCTTTATTTAAAAGCAGTCACGGAAATGGTGGTCTGCTGTCTCCAGCAGGCCACCATCCCTGTGAGGGCGGTCATTCCCAATAGGGTCGCAAATTGCGACCTGCCTCATGAATATTCATGAGGTAGGTAATTTGTAACCCCATTGCAAATTGCAAACAGTGTAAAGTACACTGTTGTACATCCGGTTTTGCGACTCGCAGTTTGCAAGTCGCAACACTGGATCTTTGTACATGTGGCCCATGGTGTTTTACAGACTGTCGCAGAGGATACAGGTCCACGGAAATGGATTGTACTTTGCATACCGAGATATTGTGGCTGCAGCAAGTCAAGAAATGCAATTATCCTTCACACAAATACTTCCATGAAAAAATCACATAAGCATTATTGGAATAATTCATATAACTCCTAGGTTTTTCCTTCCACCAACGTTTCCCTTATCCATTTATTCTCCTATCACTTTATAATTTATTTACATTCAACAATATTTACTCTATAAGATTTTCCCTCACAGTAGTATTGCACAGCGTGATACTCATTACACGGTTGCTCCACGTTCCATCTATTAGATGGCCTCATTTTTAATTCGCCTCGTTTTTAATTCTCCTTTTGTATGTTTACCTCACTTCCCATGCAATTTCCTTTTTTCTGTAACTGGCCTACTAGCATTAATAAAAATGTTAAATTAGTTATAAAATCCATCTACTCCCTATTCTCATAAAAACAAGTCAATTCCATCTTATTATTTATAGATATGGAGACTGCTAATGTAAGTGTTTAATGTGCAAGCACTCCCTGCTTAGTAATATTGTCTTCATATTTGCACTTCTCAAGTGTTTTTGGATAATTGTGTTTTTGAAATTTAAGTTGTGTAATTTGAAGCTGTTTCTCTGTGACAAGTTTTCATCCCGGGTAAAATATAGTAGTTTTGCAGCAGGTGCAGTGGCAACAAGGAGCAGATGTCTGATGGACCACTGTCACAATCTGGGGCACCTTCCCCTGCCTATAGTAGCAGAGGGGTAGATGTTTAATCCTCTGTTACAAGGACTCAGTTCAGTGCAGTAATAGGAATTGGAAATCCAGTTAGACTGCAACCCATGCATAACCCACTGAGCAGTGCTGTGTAGGGAGTGTTTTTTTGGGTCATGATCGGTTCCACCTGATGAGTTCAGGTCCACAGTGGGAGGCCAAATGCTTGTTCATAGATCAGTAACAAACATAAAATAGTACTAAGAAAAGGGAAGGACTTTAAAATGTTTATTTCTAACACCCAAGTGTAGTGCATGAAATATGACTCGTAATCATACAGATTGAGAAAATAAATGCAGCAATGCATGAAATGGCCAGAGAAAACAATAACAACATGAACATTACAAACATGGTTAGCAGGTTCCTAGCATCCCTACTTACACCGTATTGCTGCACCTAAGTGCTATACTAATATTATCTATTACAGTTCTTGCCCAGGAATGATAAGCAGTGCAAGGCTGAAGGCAACTTCTTTGAACCAGTTCTGGTGCAGCCTCCGACCGAGGCTGGTAGTTGCTGCAAACTGGCATAACCTCTGGTGTGATAGTCCTAGTGTGTAGCATGTCAAATTATTGGTCAGATACCTGGGTGCTTGTAGTATCTGGTTGTCAATTGTATGTCAAAATTATAAAATACTATAGTATTTGCAGACATTAATGCCACAACAAGACTAAACAACCATTGGAATTTGCAATGGGTCTGGTGTTCCCCACCAGCCTTTTTTCAATTCTTGTTGCGTCATGGTTTTTGTACACCTTTACTGGTCAGGAAGCTACTAGGGTGCATATTTCTACTCTGCTTGCGCTGGATTTGCATCATTTTTGTTTATGCAAATCCAGCGCATATATATACCGTCAAAATAATGGTGTTAACGTCATTTTGCGGATGCGTGAAACCTCCCTGCATCAATGAGATGCAGGGTAGGCGTTCCCGTCCAAAAATTGACTCAAACACACTAGCGCCATATTTACCCACCCGGACAAAAAAGACGCATGGGTTTGAGGTGGATGCAAAAAATGACTTAAACACCAATTTGCATAAAAAAGTGACACCTCGATCAGGGCAGGAGTTAAAATGAGGCAAACACACCACTACTTAAGGAAAACACACTGAAGCTTCATTACAACCCACAGGACAAGATGGAGGTGATACTGATACAGCTTGCTAGGCGGCACAGAGGACAGCAACAACTCCAGCAATCACCACTACTACAACGCAGCCCACAAAGGCAACACAGAAGGCAGGAGAGGCTCTTCTGAACCAGGACAACCCTCCTTGGCCTTAGGGACCTGGACATCATTAGGACGTATAGACTGAACCGGCAAGCTGTACTACACCTGCTGCACCACATTGAGCCGCAAATTGCAGCTAGCCGCAGACCCACACAATACCACCTATAACAAAGCTGCTTGCTGTCCTGCACATGCTGGCAAGTGGCTCATTCCTAACAACTGGTTCACTGTTTGCTGGTGTCTCACATCCGTCGTTCTCTGCATTCCTGCCAAATGTCTTGGATGCCATCATCTCCCTGACACTCTGCCACATCAGATTCCCCAACACTCATCAATAGCAGCAGGAGAAAAAACAAGGGTTCTATCAAATCCATGGCTTCCCACATGTGCTTGGACTGCACCCATGTCCAGCTCCTACCACCTGCGGCAACAGAGCACTTATACCGGAATTGCAAGCACACACATTCCATTAATTTGCAGGGCATAGTGGACCACCGCGGATTATTCATAAACCTTTTGGCCAAGTATCCTGGGAGTGTTCATGACACCTACATATCTCGGCACAGTACGGTCAATGAACAGTTCCAGGATGGACAATTTGGAAATGGCCTACTTGTGGGCACGTCTACACTGCTAGTAATGTACACACAACACACCAACCCTGTCGGACACACAAGACATACACCACTACAACGACATATGGCTAGGGTAGCATACATGTGCATGTGATAACATATATGACCATGCTGTAGTACAGCACAATCAGTGCACAATACCAATGCAGACACCCACATGTATGTAACACACCCACAACTTGACAGGCACACCACAGGAGGAACATGTGCAGACATGTACCCTTTGAAAACAGCAGAACTACACCTACCACTTCAAGTGGCCTCAGGTTGCCTACTATGTTCACATCACACACACTACACCAAACCAAACACCAAACAGACACATCAAGGGCATACACCATCCCCATGTCATGTAACTTCCAAATAGGCACAGATGTCTCAAGTCATGTCGTGCTAATCACTGCCAGAACAAATATTAAACAAAACACAACTTGCGCCAATACCTACTGCAGCTCATCAATACATACCTAACTTACCTGTAGTGTGCAGACATCTGCCTTACTCAGTGGCTCACAGATGTAGGAATACAAGATCACTCACCAACACATACCATGTGACAGATGTGTTAGAAGTGGAACCACAGTCACTGTAGTGCAACCTCACATGCAACACTCATTGACTCACAACACCATCATGTCTGTACCGGATACAAGAAATGTCAGGGGGCAGAGACACAGTCAGACAGTGCAGATCAGGGATGTCATTGTTTGACCCATTAGGAGACAACAGGACATCACTGACCTCACATGCACTGTGCCAAGGGACACATTTGCTAAGTAGCTGAGCAACATCCCACAGCCTGCACTGTGCATGTGTCGACAGTAGAAAGGCACAGTATTGTTTTGGAGGATAGGAGAGAGGAGAGCTAGTTATGTTGATCATCCAGTGACAATGGGATACATACCCTTCAACACCTCATGGCTGACACACACATTAGCTGCCACTCTGGAACACCAACGGAACAATGTAATAGCCCACAGTTCCATAGTCATGGCCTGCACTGTATGTACATCCTGGCAGATGACCATCTCTACATTACTTCAAGCCTCATTCTAAATTGGCCATCCTCCCATGCTGCATGTAGCGTGGAAGGGGTGTACAATGTTTCTAACTGCAGGTCTGTCACTATAATACATAGCATGAAGGTGCAGACTCACATGTTGCTTTCCCCTAATATCTGAGGAAGTGGCAACATAAAAATACCACCCCAGGGGTGCAGTATGCAGTTTGCAAATAGGAGTAGATGCTATGGGAAGGGTATGCCCAGATGTTGGTCCTGTGCTTGTTATGCCACCAGATTCAAGCTAACTTGGCTGATGAAGGGTGATACCCTGAAACCGGTCAGAGGATGCTTGTTTCTTGTCCAGGGAGGATCTTGCCTTGCAGTTTGGGCTTGACTGTTCCCATGGGGAACAGGGTCAAGACTGATTTGCATATGGCTGGGTCTGAGCTGGAATGGCATGGAAAGCAAACAAACTGATGGATTAAACCCAGATCTGTGACTGGGGGTGAATGTTTGATTTGTTCTGCATTCCATCCATCTTCTGTTGTTTTTGGAGTGGTAGGAATGTAGGCAGAGTGTGTCAATCACAGTATGTAGCAAAGATGTATACATGTCAGACATATGTGTAGCCACACACAAGTCATCCATATACTCAAGCTTAACATATGGAGACGTTTGTTGCATAACAGTTGCCAATTTGCAAGCATCAGCCATCATCAACAATCCCTGAGCTGTGAATGTTGCATGAAATGTGATGCTCTGCAAGACAACTACACACAGTACATAAGTGAACATAAATTACAATCACATACCATGACGCTTGCATAGTACTGACTGCCATACATATGTGGATACACTGTTGTCACACATACAGACATGTGCATGACGTGTATACATTTGCATGCTATTGATTCTGTAACACACACATTGGGGTAACACAACAATCACACACAAATTACATTGTACAATAGACTACCATATGTGGCCATACACTAAATGCCATACTGCAGCCCAGCACATACAATTATTATGTTGATACAGGGTACATACATCAACAAATCTCAAAATCACGCAATCACGATTAGAGTAAAAAAATAAAGACACAAATGCGGCAAAAATATCCGCAACCACAAACTACATGACCCATGGGCCCTTAGCGTATTTTCACACTTCCACCTCCTCGCAATGCTGATTTACTGTTAAATCGACATATAAAGGTAATGCGTCAATGTTAGAAATGGGGTCTTTGGTTGGCAGTCAGGTTACCCCCTGTCCAAGCAAGGTCCTCACTCTAGTCAGGGTAAGTCACATGCAATCCAAATCGTCCTGTGCCCACCCTCTGGTAGCTTGGCACTGAGCAGTCAGGCTTTACTTAGAAGGCAATGTGCAAAGTATTTGTGCAATAAATCATGCAATAACACAGTAGAACACCACAAAACTACACCACACAGTGTTTAGAAAAATATATAATATTTATCTGGATTAATGCAGGTCAAAACGATTAAAATGCAGTAAGTATATGTTGAGATATCACTGTAAAAATTATATAAAGTGTCTTTTAGTCTCTTAAAAGCAATAACTGTCTCTTGCAAGCACAAAGTACCTGTTTTGCATTCAAAATCTCCACAAAGAACTGCAGAGGAGGAGATACGTGGAAAACAGGGAGGTGTGCGTCGATTTCTCAGGCCGCACACAGCGATGTGTCATTTATTTTTCACGCAGGGAAGTCTTTGCGTTGATTTCCGGTGCTCGGTCTTGGATCCTCTTCGGGTTGCGGGGTTCTCGGATGCCCCAGGGACGATGCGTTGAAATCTGGTGCTGACAGGACGAAGTCACAGTGTCTGCGTTGATCCAGTAGGCATTGCGTGGAAATTACCACGCAGGAGGCGCTGCGTCGATTCCTCCCAGGAAGTCGGGCTGCGTCATTCTGGCTTGGCTGTGCGTTGATCCAGTGGGCCATGCGTCGGATTTCCGGTCGCTACGCTGGCGCTGCGTCGATCTTCTCCTTGCGAAGTCGGGCTGTGTCATTCCAGTTCAGCGTGTAGTGAATTGTTCACTGCGATGCAGACTGTGTGTTGTTTTCTGCTGGCTGTGTGTAGATTTCCACTGCACAGGAAGGTCTTCTTGCAGGAATGAGACTCAGGGAACAGGACTCAAGCTCTATCCAAGGCCTTGGAGAGCACTTCTCAGCACAGCCAGAGATCAGCAAGGCAACAGGGCAACAGCAAGGCAGCAGCCCTTCACAGAACCCTGCTTAAATACCCAAATGTGCATCTGAAGTGGGGGAGACTTCAAAGAGTGGCTTAGAAGTGCACAAGGTCCCCTTTCAGTTCCATCCTGTCTTCCAGAGTCCCAGTAGGGGGTGTGGCAGTCCTTCGTGTGAGGGCAGGCTACTGTCCTTTGACATGTATGTGTCAGGCCCTCCACCCTCCCAGCCCAGGAAGAACCATTCAATATGCAGATGTGTGCGAGTGTGACTGAGCATCCTGTGTTTGGGGTTGTCTCAAATCAAATCAAATCATAAACATTTATAAAGCACGCTACTCACCCGTGCGGGTCTCAAGGCGCTCGGGGGAAGGAGTTACTGCTGCTCGAAGAGCCAGGTCTTGAGTCATCTCCGGAATGCGGAGTGGTCCTGGGTGGTCCTGAGGTTGGTGGGGAGGGAGTTCCATGTCTTGGCCGCCAGGTAGGAGAAGGACCTCCCACCCGCCGTGGTGCGGCGGATGCGAGGGAGGGTGGCGAGAGCGAGGTTGGCAGAGCGAAGATAACGGGTGGGTGTGTAGAAACTGAGGCGGCGGTTGAGGTATTCGGGTCCCTTGTTGTAGAGGGCTTTGTGTGCGTGGGTAAGGAGCCGGAAGGTGATCCTTTTGCTGACGGGAAGCCAGTGTAGGTGGCTCAGGTGGGCAGAGATGTGGCTGTTGCGGCGTATGTCGAGGATGAGGTGGGCGGAGGCGTTTTGAATTCGCTGCAGACGTTTCTGGAGTTTAGCGGTGGTTCCTGCGTATAAGGTGTTACCGTAGTCCAGGCTGCTCGTGACAAGGGCGTGGGTCACGGTCTTTCTGGTGTCGGCGGGGATCCAACGGAAGATCTTTCGGAGCATGCGGAGGGTGAGGAAGCAGGAGGATGATATGGCGTTGACTTGTTTGGTCATGGTGAGAAGTGGGTCCAGGATGAATCCGAGGTTGCGTGCGTGGTCTGAGGGGGTTGGTGCGGTGCCAAGGGCCGTGGGCCACCAGGAGTCGTCCCAGGCGGTCGGAGTGTTTCCGAGGATGAGGACTTCCGTTTTGTCTGAATTTAGTTTCAGACGGCTGAGTTTCATCCAATCTGCGATGTCTTTCATTCCATCTTGCAGGTTAGTCTTGGCGCTGGTGGGGTCCTTGGTGAGGGAAAGTATCAGCTGAGTGTCGTCGGCGTAGGAGGTGATGATGATGCTGTGTTTGCGTACGATGTCGGCGAGGGGGCTCATGTAGACATTGAAGAGAGTCGGACTGAGCGAGGAGCCTTGTGGGACGCCGCAGATGATCTCGGTGGGGTCTGAGCGGTAAGGTGGGAGGTATACTCTTTGGGAGCAGTTGGAGAGGAAGGAGGTGATCCAGTCCAGGGCCTGTCCTTGGATCCCGATGGAGCAGAGGCGGTTTATTAGGGTGCTGTGGCAGACGGTGTTGAAGGCAGCCGAGAGGTCGAGCAGGATGAGTGCTGTGATTGGCTCGGAATCCGGACTGAGAGGGGTCGAGTAGGTTGTTGTCTTCAAGGAAGTTGGTAAGTTGCTTGTTGACGGTCTTCTCTATGACTTTGGCCGGGAAGGGGAGGAGCGAGATGGGGCGGAAGTTCTTCAGGTCGCTTGGGTCCGCCGTAGGTTTCTTCAGTAGGGCGTTGACGTCAGCGTGTTTCCAGCTCTCGGGGAAGGTAGCAGAAGAAAACGAGCTGTTGATGATGGTCTGGAGGTGCGGGGCGATGATGTCGTCGGCTTTGTTGAAGATGAAGTGTGGGCAGGGGTCCGAGGGAGCACCGGAGTGGATGGAGTTCATGGTGGCTTTGGTCTCTTCCGTGTTGATGTGAGTCCAGGCATTGAGGGTGATGGTTGGGGTTGTAGGTTCTGTGGTGGTTGGCTGGTTCTGGTGTCCGAAGCTGTCGTGTAGGTCGGTGATCTTACGATGGAAGAAGGTGGCGAGGGAGTTGCAGAGGTCTTGTGAGGGCGTGATGGCGTTGGCGTTGGCGTTAGGGTTGGAGAGCTCTTTGACGATGTTGAAGAGTTCACTGCTGTTGTGGCTGTTTTTGTCCAGTCTGTCTGTGAAGGAATTTCTTTTGGCGGCGCGGATCAGTTGGTGGTGTTCGCGGGTAGCGTTCTTGAGGGCAGTCATGTTATCTGCGGCGTGGTCCTTGCGCAAGGCTTTCTCGAGGGTGCTGCAGTTTATTTTGTATTCCTTAAGGGTGTCAGTGAACCACTGAGGTTTTTTGGTGTTGGTCTGTCTTGGGAGGCGTCTGAGGGGAGCGAGGTTGTCTGCGCAGTTGGTGATCCAATTCGTGAGGCTGAGGGCTGCGTCGTTGGGGTCGGAGGAGAAGGTGGGTTGGTTGTCGCTGAGAGTGGAGAGAAGCTGTTCCTCGGGGATTTTGTTCCACTGTCGGCGTGGGATGGGTTGTGTGCGGATGTGGCGAGTCTCGCGTTGGAAGGTGAAGTGGACACATCTGTGGTCGGTCCAGTGTATAGCGGAGGAGTGGCTGAAGGATACGTGGTGGCTGGCGGATAAGATGGGGTCGAGCGTGTGTCCGGCGATGTGGGTGGGGGTGTTCACCAGTTGCTTGAGACCGAGGTTGGCGAGGTTGTCGGACAAGGCGGTGGTGTTGGGGTCGTTGTTCTGTTCCAGGTGGAAGTTGAGGTCACCGAGGAGGATGTAGTCCGGCGAGGCAAGGGCGTGCGGGGAGATGAAGTCAGTGATAGAGTCGCTGAAGAGGGTGCGTGGTCCAGGGGGTCGGTAGATGAGAGTTCCTCTGAGGGTGGTCCTGGGGTCGGTGTGGATCTGGAAGTGCAGGTGTTCGGCGGCGAGGGGGGTGTCTTCGGTGGAGGTGGTGACATTGATGGAGTCCTTGAAGACGATGGCGATACCTCCACCTACTTGGTTGGTGCGGTCTCTCCTGGAAATCTTGTAGCCGTCGGGGATGGCTATGGCGATGTCGGGGGCCGAGGAGGCGTTCATCCAGGTCTCAGTGATGAAGGCGACGTCCGGTGCGGTGGAGTCCAGGAGGTCCCATAGTTCAGCGGTGTGCTTGTGGACGGAACGTGCGTTGATCAGGATGCATTTGAGGTGGTTGTTTGCGTGTGGGCTCGCGGGCGTGGTAGTTTCGCGGTGGAAGGTGAGTTTGCAGGTGCGACATACAAAGGGTCCGTGGGTACGTTTTGGGTTGGCTTGGAAGCAGGTGCTGGAGCGCCCTGGGTTGAGGGCGTGGAGGGTGGTGGGGTCGTAGCGGTGCTGCGGGGTTTGGGAGTGCTGTGGGCCAGGGGTCGTGGCGCTGGGCACGGTCCAGGCGCGGACGGACGCAGACGGGCTTGCCTTTGGTGTGCCAGCAGCGCGGCCACGCAGCGGCCGCCATAAGAGGGAGGAGGGGTCAGCTGGGGGCAGGGGGCGGGGGGCAGGAGGGGGGCGACAAATGGGAGCAGGGGGGCGGGGGTGAGCAGGAGGTGGCGGCGGGAAAGCGGAGGGTGGGGGGGCAGGTAGAGGGGAGGGGGAAAAGATAGGGGGGGTTAAAGGTGGCAGGGAGTAAGGAAGAAAGATAGGAAGATAGGGGAGGGGGGTTACAGAGGTGGAGGGGAGTTAGGCAGGTCAGAGAGAAGAGTCAGGAGCAGAAGAAACGAAGAGGGAAGAGCCAAGAAGAGGGTAAAGAAGAAGAGGAGCCAGGAGTCAGGAGCAGAAGAACCGAAGAGAGAAGAGCCAAGAAGAAGGTAAAGAAGAAGAGGAGCCAGGAGCAGAAGAACCGAAGAGAGAAGAGCCAAGAAGAAAGGTAAAGAAGAAGAGGAGCGAAGAGTCAAGGAAGAGGAGTCAGGCAGAAGAGGAGAGACCTGAGAAGCAGAGGATACGAAGAACACAGATGAAGAACACAGATGAAGAAAGATGAAAGCACACGCAGGTCGCGGTGCAGAAGAGAAGGAAGAAACACAGAGGAAATACACAGAAGAAGAGCACAGAAGAAGAACACAGATGAAGAATACAGATGAAGAGCACAGAAGAAGGACAAAGAAGAAGAAAGAACATGCAGGACGGGGTGCAGGGAAGAAAGAAGAGCACAGAAGAAGAACACAGATGAAGTCAGAAGAAAGAACACGCAGGACGGGGTGCAGGGAAGAAAGAAGAACACAGATGAAGAATACAGATGGAGA
This sequence comes from Pleurodeles waltl, assembly GCF_031143425.1. NCBI lineage: Eukaryota > Metazoa > Chordata > Amphibia > Caudata > Salamandridae > Pleurodeles > Pleurodeles waltl. Next base: position 69,352,799 of record NC_090436.1, read on the forward strand.
GCACAGAGGAAGATCAAAGATGAAGAAAGAAGCAGGAGAAGAGGTGAGTAGCGCGGGGCAGGACGAGGGGCTGGGCGTGGGGAGTACTTACTGTAGTTTTGCAGGACTTGCTTGGAGGTTTCAGGAGCCTGGGCTGGTGGAGCTGCAGCGGCAGGGGGAGCGTCTAAGTGAATGCACAAGGGAGCTGTCAACTAAACCTAGTCAGACGTGGATTGGAAGGCACAGAAGGATTTAAGTGTACAGAAATGCTCACTTTCTAAAAGTAGTTTTTCTAAAATAGTAATATAAAATCCAACTTCACCATTAAGCAGGATTTTGTATCACCGTTCTGGCCATACTAAATATGACCTGGCTACTCCTTTCAGATAAGGATCTACCACGCAACCAGTATATGAGGGTAGCCCTAATGCTATCCTATGAAAGGAGCAGGCCTCACAGCAGTGCAAAACAAATTTAGGAGTTTTACACTACCAGGGCACATAGAACACACATGTTCATGTCCTGCCTTTTACCTACATGAACTACCTAGGGCCTACCTTTGGGGTGACTTATATGTAGAAAAAGGGGAGTTTAAGGTTTGGCAAGTATTTTTAAATGCCAAGTCGATGTGGCAGTGAAACTGCACACACAGGCACTGCACTGGCATGGTTTGGGGCTACTTATGTGGGTGGCACAACCAGTGCTGCAGCCCACTAGTGGCATTTAATTTACAGGCCCTGGCAACATGTAGTGCACTTGGCTAGGGACTTGCAAGTAAATTAAATAAGCCAGTTGGGTATGAGCCAATGTCACCATGTTTTAAGGAGAGAACATATGCACTTTAGCACTGATTAGCAGTGGTAAAGTGCGTAGAGTCTTAAAGCCAGAAAAAAGGAGGTCAGAAAAAGGGAATGAGGAAGGCAAAAAGTTTGGGGGTGAACCTGCAGAAAGGCCATTTTCAACAGTCAATATAAATAGACGCACATAAGTAATGCGTCAGAAACACTAACACAAATATCAGATGCGTCAAAAAAATACACGCAGAACAGCAAAATGTAACGCAAGGGCGCAAGGGAGTGATGTAATAGGATATCCTGTTTAGAGGCATGGTGCAGTGGGTGTACTTTCACTTTCTCTTTTCAGCCTGTGCTTCTTTTGACTGTGTGGTTGTGTTTTGGAGTTGTATTTTACCTTGTACTGGTGCTGTCCGGTGTCTGTCTGGGTTAGTATTATAGGTGGGTTAGTTGGGTTATTGAATTTTTGGGTGTTAAGTTTCCTTTCATTATTTCTGTTTCTCTATTGTACTGTCTAACATTTCTTTCTACCGGTACCCCAGTGCAATGTCTGGCAGGGGAGGCTGACCAGAATGGGTGAGGAGGAGCTGGGAGTCTTCATTTGGCTGGTAGCCCACTACCTCACATTGATGCTAGAGATGGGTGGCCTTGTGATCCAGGGCTACCGTATGAAGGCAAGGCGGCTGCTTTGGGGAAAGGTGTACCACACCAGTCGCAATGACCATCAGCTGAAGCACCGCTGGGCTGACCTTGAGGGCAGGGGGCAGAATCTTCTATACCATCTTGGTGTGGTAATTGATGGGCTTGTTGGTGAGTACCCCATTGGCTAACTAATTACTGTTTACTGCACTTAAATGCCAGTAGCAGATGTTTTGGCGTGCTGCATGCAATGCTTGTAGACCTGTTGCATGCAACCAGAATGGAGTGCCACTGTGCCAGTATAGACATGGGCCTCACATATCCTAACATTTAACCAATGCAAGTCAGAAGTTCGGATAGCCATGCACATCCATCAATAAGTCACACATTTCATGGGCCATTGCAACCTCTGTGCCCCAGCATTGTGTCATGTATGATAAGGTTAAACACTGTCAGCATACCATTTGTGAGTGGATTGTGATAACTAAGTACGACAATCCATATATGGTGCAATAATGTCAGAGTTTTACATGCATGAGCCCTGCCATTATGTTTACAAAGGGGAAATACCCGCCTTAGGGGGCACTAGCAATGGGCCATTTGATGCCATCAGCCAATTGTGACACAACAGTCATAGATTACTCAACACATTTGAATTGCAGACTAACTATTTAGCTGCATGTCCTACACAAAGTGCCTGTGTGTCCCTTGCAGGATAAGCCAGAATACCTGAATCAGTCTTGCAGAGCACAAGGGTCGTGTCATTTACTGTCACCCAACTCCCCCTCATACCATGAAGTTCAATCTTCTACAGATTGGGTACACACGGTTGTTGCAGGTTGTAGCACTACATGAGTCTCAGGCCCAGTGTAAGAGTGCAGATGTATGTCTCTCATACACCAGAGTGACAGTATCATTGTGAGTATGCAATGGTGTGTCTGTTGTACTGTCCACAACGTGGATGGATACCTCACTCTTCTGAAATAGTATATAATGCCAAATGTTGTCCACTAGTAGTGACAGTGATGTGATATTAACCATGGTTTCCCATCCATATATTTCAGGTAGACCTCCCCCCTACATCATAGGTAAAGTGGCACGATTTGAGGACCCAGATCTATCCAGTAAGTGTCATTTTTTTCTGTCCTGTGTAGTGTTGAAGTGTTTAGTGTGAGTGAGTCATGTGTTCAGCACCCAATGCTAGGAGTGATGAGCTGTAAAATGATCAGAAAGCAGATTAGGATGGGTGGTGACAACGTGTCACATGTAAGTGGTTCCCCAAGCATGAGCAGAGAGTCATATCTTGTGAAGCTTCTGGCACTCAGTGGGCAGCATTGTGCAAACACGGTGATGACAAGCCACATGTAGCTATTTATGTGACTTAGATGTGCACCGTTGTGTATGTAATGGCACTGAAACACACCGTCATTCACACAACACAGTAATGCACCATTTTCTTGACACATTGGGGTATCCCTGTATTGTGATGTACATGTAGGAATGTGTGGACATTTGTCTATCAGCATGGTGCCAATAATCTTGTAGTCCACCTTTGTGCCAACTAAATGGAATGTGAGAGGCGTGCATGCAGGTCAACTACAATTGTGTGATGGCATGGTTATGGGTGTGTGAGAAATGGTATTGGCTGATCAGGTATTGATGGGTGTATATACCTGGACACATGAATGTAGAAGTGAGAGACCTATGGAATTATGGTCCACCCCCTGACTCCATGTATGAGTGGGCATGCATTGGTGGTTGACCTTGACAGTTGAGATGTTGATCTGCATGGCCATACCCCCTGGTGCACAGGGGGTGGGATCAACAAATGTGTAGGTAGATGTAATGCTCACTGTGTAGGTGACAGTCCTTTTGATCAGGCTTGCATGTGTACCTACCAACACTGAACCCTTATGGTAAACAACATCATCCCATACTCACAATAATAGCATTTAAGTTTCAGGTGATGAATGTTTGAAAATTTGACATTTAAGAAGAGGAATAGTGGCCCTGATCACTGTGAATTTGACGCTGCCTTAGCATTGTCACACATGGTGCAAAGTCTAAGTACATCTGAAATTGTTTGTTACCTAATCTTGTTGTGGATGGCTATGGTGTAAGGAAAAGGGTGCTAAGGCAGCGTTGTCGTTTCATCCATCAGGGCCATTGTATCATCAGGATTTTGAGTAGGAGTACATTTGCTATTAGATGTTTATAGTAAGCTAATTTACTGTACATACTCCACACAATGCTGACACTGATGGTTGTCTGTCTCGTTTTTACAGCTGCCAACATGAATGAGAACCAACTCCGTGTTTCAGAAGAGGGCAGTGCACTATAGGCACATTTTGGCATTGGAATGTGGGCTCAGTAGGATGGCACACCGATATCGCTCAGAGCGATCCACTGGTTTGTGGCGGGAATTCATCCAACGGGGACCTACACTGCCCACAAAGGCCGGACCAAGCACAACTGCTGTTCAGGGGCCCACAGCTGCCAACGTCACCATTGCTCCAGCTGCTGCACCCACAAGTACCATGACACAGCCAACCACATCAGCTGCCATCGACATGAGTGGCATAAAAGATCCTTCAGAGGGATGTACAACTGGTTCTCCAAAAGTTGCACTCCGTTGAGCAGGAGGTGGCCAAGAATAGCACGGCCCTCAAGAATATTAAAAAATCACTCTAAAGGGCCAACATCTGAATGACATTTTGTCACTCCTCCCAACTTGACTCCCCTCCCTCCTTTTTTTCTACTCTTTTTTGTGGGTATTAGGGAGTTAGTTGTAGGTTAGAATAGGTTAGTTGGCTAGTTAGTATAAGTAGGTTTGGGGGGTGGGTTTTCTACTTTTTATATTTTACTTTGTGGGTGGGGAGTGATGTTGGGGCTTTTATATGTTTATAAATATATATATATGTACATATATATACATATATATACATATATATATATATATATATATATATATTTATTTAGTCATAGTTAGTAAATGTGTAGTTTAGTGCATGTTGTCCTGCATGTGTCCTGTGCTATAGAGGGTGTGGGGGGCGAATGTTCAGAGTGTGTAGGTAAATGTGTAAGGTAAGTGTAGCATAGAGTATTTAGGGTCTGTTGTAGGGTATGTATAGTTAGCATAGGTTAGATTAGGATAGGTGTTAAGTACTGTTGTTTAATTGATTTATTTATCAGAATACATGTTATAGGGTACTCCCTTACTTCATGTCTCATATGCTTGGGTCTCAGGGTCTTCCCATGGGTGTACAGTGCAAATTGTGTGTTGTCCTGGGGACTCCGTCCCACATCCAAATCCCTCTCTTGACATTTTCAACACCTCCTTATGATTGAGCTGTCACATTGTCAGCTACAACACATCTACTTACTTGTGCACCTGCCATCCAGTTTTCCCACCCCTCAAGCTGACTATGTTGACCATGTATAGGACAGGATCGGCATGGGAATTCAGCTAACATTGTATTTGTTTTGTTTTGGGATGTTGGGCACTGTGGGATATGTTACTACTGCCTACATATCATTCCTATCTTGCTAAACTGACCAGTGGCAATAATGGATGAGTCTGAGTCTCTGTTTCACACCAATGTGTTCTAGTTTTACTCCCAGCTGACAAAATTGCTCGATGACTGTTACACACCCATTCTTGCAGTATGTAGTGAGTGTAGCATATATATTTTCAAAATATATCACATATTCAGTGATTTGATTGTAGGGGATGAGGCCAACATCAACGTACAACATGTAGATACCATGTGCATAGATATGTACCCACATATACATGCACTCTTGTACTGACACTCTGTGACTTGAGACATGTTGCATTCATCACAAACACTAGGCAGAGTAGAAGTGTCACAACATACATAAACATGCTGGTTGTGTAGGTGGTGTTTTCTTTACAAGTTTAACAGTGCAAAGTATATACAAAGGCCAGGTCTGTGACCCCATTTGTTGAATCCATTCAATTGGGACACAGCACAAGTCCAGGGTTGAGGGACATGTCACGGGACGTGTTTGTGTGTAGTGTCTTTCAGTGCAGGAGTACATAAACTGCCAAATGGAAAGTTAGGGACAACAGCAGTCCATAGCAGAGAGGTCAACAGTGTGTTGAGGTGGAGTGCATATCTGTCAGAGTGCCAACACTGGCATGATGTCAAGCACAGGACTAAGGAAAACACTGCCTATGTGGCATGGGCTGGTGCTACCGGGAACTCCTACGGGTAAAGATTATCTGTTCCACATCTTCATCCTCCGATGTGTGTGGTGCCTCCTCTACCCTTGATGGTGGTAGAGGGGAGGTAGAGGGGGGCACACACACCTCAATGGTTGCAGATGTGGACTCCCAATTCCCGGCAGCTGCCATCTGTGGCACTACATATGGCATCACTGCAGCAAGGAGGAGCTGCTGGTCTTTAAGTATAGCTGCAACATCCCTGTGGTAGGCAGCCATGTCTGCCTGAGGGCGACCAATTCTTGGTGCACAAAGTCCTTATTGTCCTCAGGCACACTGCTGCCAGTTTGGGAGGGCAGTTGTTATGGCCTCTCCCTCATGGCAGCAGCTATGTCCCTCAGACATTCCTGGACTCCATGCATTGGGGAGTGTGTGCGTCAGTTGGCTGCAGTCTGTTCTGTTGCCGTAACCATGCACGTTCACATCCCCTCAAGGCTGTCTGCCATTGTTTGCATCCGCACCTGCACCTCCTTGGCCAGCTCCCTCTGGACTCCCACTACTGTCCTCTCGAAGCTGGTGCCTGTGTCCTTGGAGTCCTCTGCTGTGTCTGTGCTGGCAGGTCGTCCTCTTGGGGTGCTAAGTGGGGCCTGTAGGATGTCTGCCAATGCAATACTCCTCCTTGTGACTGAAGGTGGTGTCTGCATGTTCACAAGGACTTCTTGGAGGGTCTCTTGGTCAGTTGCCAGCTGGACATCCAGGTCATCAGGGTACTCCAGGACAGGTAGATCCACAGGAGAGCCATCACCCTCTGCAATGAGATGGTGTAAAATCAGTCTGTCTGTGTTATGGCAGTTGACAAGTCACTTCACTGTCTTGATAACTGAGGCTCATTGTCATACTAGGCCCATGTTGATGTAGAAGTGGAGCAGCACAGTGCTGTGCAATAATAATCTGCACCACATTGCTTCACTTTGGGGAAATTGCACCAGGCATAGGAATTCAGAAATGAAGGTGGTACAAATGTATTCCTCCTCATTGCACCCTGCTAATACCCCCCATGGGGCTGGCGTACTAGGTTTGGCCCTACCTCAAGTTTGCAATATTCCATTTATGTGAGGCAGCATTGAAATATATTGTGTGTTGCTGTGGCATGCCCACAGCAACATCCATTGCACCACCTTCCTCGCACTGTCATGATCAGGTGGCTACGTATTTACAAGGTGACATAATGCCATAAAAAGTGTCTTAACGCTACCTTGTCAATACAGCACAGTGCTTAGCACCACTGGAGTGTCACTGAAAGTGACGCTCCAGTGGCGCTAGGGGTCTATTATAAGCCCGTTAGCTCCAATGTATTGTTCCAGTACATCATAGCTTCAGTCTACAGCCCCATGCCCAACCTGCTTTTCACATGAATGGAAGCCCAGTTGCCACAATTGTCAACATCATATCTTCTAAGTGTGTTGTCTATCCTTATTGTGGCTTGACGGCCTCTTATTTTGTTCTACCCTCCCTTTGCATCTATTTGCATGGTGTTACCTTACAATGTGTGTTGCTGTGCTTATGGCACCGCACCACACATGGCAATTTTCACCTGTCCCAGTCTTACATGTTTCACATACACCCATGCTGTGCTGAGACCTTGCACCACCCTAGGGATGGCATAGTCGCCACACTGTGCTCTTGTTGCCATTGATGTCTCCTCATGTTGTGATTGTGTTTGTGTGCTACTTTGCATAGCACTCATGGACCTGGCAGAGTACTGTTTCTACTCCTGTCGGAGTAGGTTATTTACCTTACTGAACACCTATGCCCCCCCTTAATGCAGCCCTTCTTGCACTATGATACATGAGTGCAGCATGGTTACAGTACAGCTCATGTGACAAAAGCACAGGTTTGAACCCAGCGATGGCCAATATGGGTATGAAATTTCTGCTGTATACATCATTCTGTTTGTGACAGTGCCTGATGGTAAATGTGTCTATGGACATTGCCATTTCTGAGGAGGTGTACTCAGGTCAGGGCCTGAGGTAGGTTCATATTTCATGTGCAACAGTCCAAGGGGCACCTGACTGCCACTTATAATTGCTCACCCCCTACAGCGCAGGTGGGGGTGGCAACTGTTGTCAATGTGTTGCCAATGGCCTGGACATGACAGGTTACCCGCAGTTGAGGGACTGGCTATGGCATTAGTCCTGTGACACCAGACCAGTGATTCGTTCAACGCTACCCTCCAGGTATATTTTTCCAAATTTCCTCCAGCCTTTGCATGGCGGTGTAACCCCCATGGAATGGTTGCTGGTGAAGTTGTGTGGTGTGCCCCTGGGTGGTCCTGCACAGCCCATGTACTTGGCATGGGCAGTGCAGGGTGTCCTATGCCTTGTCCCTTTGCCCTTTCCACTTCCTGATTTGCAGGGCTGGGTGCAGCAAGTCCTGTTACCCCCAATGCAGGCCACAACTGGCACTGACTCTATTTGATCCATCTATATTCTCTAGAGTGTGCCCCACAGAGGTACCATGTGCAGACTTATTACCGCCTGCCATCCCAACAAGTGACTCATACTGCCAAGTCTTACCAACACCGGGCTTGCCCATGCACCATCCCCCGTCAGTTGATGTGGAATTAACCACCATTATGTGAAAGCCATACCCCATGTGTTGTAGAAGTGTGTTTATTTCCCAATTCCCATGCGTCTAATATGGTTATGTCCAAATAGTTGTGGGCTCAGCCTGTGACTGTTGTGACCTCCTGTTTGCTATCTGTGGTACATATTTTGTGTATTGGCACATTTCAGTTCAGCATCAATATGTGTGGTTGAACACAACTTCAGTTTAGTTGGTCTGGGTAGTGGCATGTTACCAATGATTCCAGTTCAGCCTGCACCTGTTGAGTTAATTGTTCCATGCACCCAGGGGACACCCTGACTGTGTGATCTAGGGATGGCTGCCTTATGTGGATGTGTTATCTAAGTGTTGTGGTGCTACCGACACATGCCTGGGTACTGTTGGGACACTTTCAATGACTAATGTACTGTGAGATGCAGCACACATGCGTTTGGGCAATGAGGCAAGGCTGTTAGAAAATGTTCCAGCAAGGGACACCACTATGTAGTAGCTCCAGGAATGGTGATGACTGCCTACCTTGCCTCTGAGGTCTTGATCATGTTAGTGGTGTTGATGTGACTACTAGCAAGGGATTAGGGGCCAGATGTAGCAAGCCGTTTGCATGTCGCAAACTGCGAAAAACACAGTTTGCACCATGCACACGGCCTCCCGCGATGCTCATTCCCAAATTGCGAGTCGGTACCGAATCGCAATTTGGGAATGCGACTCACAAATAGGAAGGGTGTTCCCTTCCTATTTGCGACTCGCATCACAATTCAGACTTGATTTGTGACCACGAATGCGGTCGCAAAGCAACTCGCAGTTACCACCAGTGTCACACTGGTGGTAACTCATTCGCAAAAGGGAAGGGGTCCCTATGGGACCCCTTCCCCTTTGTGAATGTCGACAAAAATATTTTTTCAGAGCAGGCAGTGGTCCTATGGACCACTGCCTACTCTGAAAAAACGAAACCAAATGGTTTAGGTATTTTTTTCATTTTGCAGGGCTGCAAAATGAAAAAATAAAACTGCTTTATTTGAAAAGCAGTCACAGACATGGAGGTCTGCTGACTTCAGCAGGCCACCATCCCTGTGAGTGCAGGGACTCGCTATGGGGTCGCAAAAAGCGACCCACCTCATTAATATTAATGAGGTGGGTCTTTGCGACCCCATAGCAAGTCGCAGAAGGTGTCTGAGACACCATTCCGCATATGCTTTTGCGAGTCTGAAATTGCGAGTCGCACCGACTAGCAATTTCAGACTCGCAAAAGCATATCTTGCTACATCTGGCCCTTAGTGATATCACAACCAGTGGCACAGTGATTATACATGCCATCCATCCCATGTGCTGCATTTATACATGTGGGTATTTAGGCCTGGTGTTCTTAACATGTCCAGGTTGTGTATGTTTCAATGGTGCATGGCACTCCCAAGGCTCAGTTACATTTGTAAGCTTACGTTGGCATGGCGCAAGTTGCTTAATGGGCATTGTATCCCTCTGCCCTCCTTTGACATACATTGTGTGTGTCCTATGTGCCACCCCCTTCTTGCACTTGACATTTAAGCATATATTTCCCCCATGCAACTTACTCTGCATTTGTTGTGTTTCCTGGTATTCTGCACTGTCCTGTCCTTGTATCCCTGTGATGATTTCTTCCGGGATGACCGCTGTAACCATCTCCTCCATCTCATCCAAGTCTTCTTGTGGTGCTGGGCTCCCACCTCCAGTTTGCAGTGCTGCCTTCTTGTTCTGTGCCATTTTTACCTTGGTCCTTCTCTTGCAGTCATGCCAGTGTTTCTTGCAGTCAGTCACTGTTATCCTAACCTCTGCCACACTGCCTCTCTCCTTCCAATTGGCAATTTTGAGGTGACGAAGAGTTGATTTGGATGCTCTGTTACCTCTCTCACCAGTATTTCGTGCTCCTCTGCACTGAAACAACACTTCCTTTTTTCTTCTCCCTCCCCTGGGTCTTGTCTGTGACCTGCTGGATGGTGTCTGGTTGAGTGGGGTCTCTCTGCGGTCTCTCCTGGCTTCTGGGATCAATTTTGGGGCTCCTTTTCACTGTTTGATCTGTTTGCGTCTCTTTTTGACTCCATTGCAGACAAAAATGGTGCATTTCCGCTTTGCGACATGTTTCCATGTTGTAAACCAGATTAGAGTCATTTTTCCTCCTTGGAGAAGTGTGGCACAATGGTTAGAGCGGCAGACCCTGATGCAGAGATCTGACCCGGGACCAGGGTTCAATTCCCTTGGACCAGATAATTCTCGCCTCAGTACCTAATCTAATTAATGAGTCTCACTCTGTACTCTGGGCAGTAGCTTGCTTAATCTCCACAACGGCCCTCACAGCACTTGGATGCTTGGCTTCACCCTGGGGCTGTCCAGGAGTGGGCGCCTAACAGGGGTTCCACAGCGGTATGCGTACAGCGCCTTGAGACCCTAACGGGTGAGTAGTGCGCTATACAAGTGCGAAGTTTTTTCCTCCATTAACATAATTTTTCCTTACGACAAGTGTTAGACCTGACAGCCTTAGGGTAGTCACCCCTAACTTTTTGCCTGCCTCCCTCCACTTTTTGGACACTGTTTTTGCTGGTTTATAGACTCTGCGCACTTTACCCCTGCTAACCAGGGCTAAAGTGCATATGCTCTCTCCCCTAAAACATGGTAACCTGGAATCATACCTGATTGGACTATTAATTTACTTATAAGTCCCTAGTAAGGTGCACTCTATGTGCATAGGGCTGGTAAATTAAATGCTACTAGTGGGCCAGCAGCACTGGTTGTGCCACCCACTTAAGTAGCCCCTTCTCCTGGTCTCAGGCCTGCCATTGCAAGGCCTGTGTGTGCAGTTTCACTGCCACATCGACTTGGCATTTAAAAGTTCTTGCCAAGCCTAGAACTCCCCTTTTTCTACATATAAGTCACCCTTAATATGTGCCCTAGGTAACCCCTAGGGCAGGGTGCTGTGTAGGTAAAAGGCAGGACATGTACCTGGGTAGTTATATGTCCTGGTAGTGTAAAACTCCTAAATTCGTTTTCACACTACTGTGAGGCCTGCTCCCTTCATAGGCTAACATTGGGGCTGCCCTCATACACTGTTGAAGTGGCAGCTACTGATCTGAAAGGAGCAGGAAGGTCATATTTAGTATGGCCAGAATGGTAATACAAAATCCTACTGACTGGTGAAGTCGGATTTAATATTACTATCCTAGAAATGCCACTTTTAGAAAGTGAGCATTTCTTTGCACTTAAATCCTTCTGTGCCTTACAATCCACGTCTGGCTGGGCTTGGTTGACAGCTCCTTGTGCATTCACTCAGACACACCCCAAACACAGGGTACTCAGCCTCACTTGCATACATCTGCATTTTGAATGGGTCTTCCTGGGCTGGGAGGGTGGAGGGCCTGCTCTCACACAAAGGACTGCCACACCCCCTACTGGGACCCTGGCAGACAGGATTGAACTGAAAGGGGACCTGGTGCACTTCTTAGCCACTCTTTGAAGTCTCCCCCACTTCAAAGGCACATTTGGGTATAAAACAGGGCCTCTGCCCTACCTCATCAGACACTTGCTGGAGAAGAAACCTGAACCAGAAACTACATCCTGCCAAGAAGAACTGCCTGGCTGCTCAAAGGACTCACCTGCCTGCTTTCTACAAAGGACTGCTGCCTTGCTGTTGCCCTGCTGCCTTGCTGAACTCTTGTCTGGCTGTGAAAGTGCTCTCCAAGGGCTTGGATAGAGCTTGCCTCCTGTTCCTTGAAGTCTCAGGACCAAAAAGACTTCTCTCTTTTACTTGGACGCTCCGTGCGCCGAAAATTCCGACGCACAGCTTGTTTCGCGGCGAGAAAAACGCCGCACTCCGACGCTGATCGACGCGACGCTCTTGGGACGATCGAAGATCCGACGCACGGCCTCGCAAGGACAACGCCGCCCGACCTCTAGAGGAGAAATCGACGCGACGCCTGCCGTGAGATCGTAATTTCAACGCGCAGCCCCGCAGATCGAAGTCTAGAGGAGAAATCGACGCGACGCCTGCCGTGAGATCGTAATTTCGACGCGCAGCCCCGCAGACCGACGTGCAGCCGGAGAACAAGCAGGAAAATTCACGCACAGACCCGGGACATCTGGTAATCCCCGCGATCCACAGAAAGAGACTGTCCGCGCGCCGGAAAACGACGCCCGACTTCCCCGCGTGGAAAATAACGACGCAAGTCCGTGTGTGCTGGGGAGAAATCGACGCACACACCCTTTTTCCACGCACCTCTTCTCTTGTGGCCCTCTGAGGAGATTTTTCCACGCTAAACCAGGTACTTGTGCTTGAAAGAGACTTTGTTTATATTCTAAAGACTTAAGACACTTTGGCCCTCATTCTGACCCTGGCGGTCGGTGATAAAGCGGCGGCCAACCCGCCAACAGGCCGGCGGTCCAAAATATGCAATTCTGACCCTGGCGGGAACCGCCAACACAGCCCGCCGCATTAACACTCCGCCCGCCACGGCGGAACAAACAAACAGTGCGGCGGTCACCGCCAACAGCCAGGCGGCAGACAATGTACCGCCCACCCTATCACGACCCACCAATCCGCCACCTTTTCCGGGGCGGGAGCACCGCCGATAAAAACACGGCGGAAACAGACTACGAACGGGAAAACGCTCACCTCCACATACACCACGCGAGATTCCGGCAGTATGGAACCCGAGTTGCAGGTCATCCCCGCACTCCTATACCTGCTCCTGTACCAGGAGCACGCCCGGCAGCGCAGAAGACATCGGTGAGTACTGCACCTACGACACAGGGGAGAGAAAAGATTACCGGCACACACCCACCCACCCACACCCACTACAACACACACATCAATGCATTCCCACAGATCACTGTCACAACCCACAAACCCCCCCCTTCCGAAATAATGCAAAGACCAAAAGAAGAGATCTCAAACGGGCAGATATATTGAAAAATGGACAGCAGTAATCCAAATAAATAAATAAACTATGTACAAAATATATACAGCTACTAAATGTAGTCCAACCACTGTCCGTGGACCACAGGGGTCCTGAGCAAAGGGGCAAGGCCCAGTCCCACGACAAGAACTCCACGGAGAGAACACTGCAGGGGCATCAGAAAGAAAAAAGGACAGGCACCTCAGGGGGAAGGGAAGGGGGGGCACCTCAGCCACTTGAGTACACGACGCCAGATCCACGAGGGGACTCCATGACCACTGGCCCATCCTGGGGAGAGCAAAGCCACAGTCCAAACAGTCCATACAGTGGGTGGCCTGCCCACTGGGCCATCCTGGGGAGAGCCAAGCCACAGTCCAAACAGTCCATACAGTGGGTGGCCTGCCCACTGGGCCATCCTGGGGAGAGCCAAGCCACAGTCCAAACAGTCCATACAGTGGGTGGCCTGCCCACTGGGCCATCCTGGGGAGAGCAAAGCCACAGTCCAAACAGTCCATACAGTGGGTGGCCTGCCCACTGGGCCATCCTGGGGAGAGCCAAGCCACAGTCCAAACAGTCCATACAGTGGGTGGCCTGCCCACTGGGCCATCCTGGGGAGAGCCAAGCCACAGTCCAAACAGTCCATACAGTGGGTGGCCTGCCCACTGGGCCATCCTGGGGAGAGCCAAGCCACAGTCCAAACAGTCCATACAGTGGGTGGCCTGCCCACTGGGCCATCCTGGGGAGAGCCAAGCCACAGTCCAAACAGTCCATACAGTGGGTGGCCTGCCCACTGGGCCATCCTGGGGAGAGCAAAGCCACAGTCCATACAGTCCATACAGTGGGTGGCCTGCCCACTGGGCCATCCTGGGGAGAGCAAAGCCACAGTCCAAACAGTCCATACAGTGGGTGGCCTGCCCACTGGGCCATCCTGGGGAGAGCAAAGCCACAGTCCATACAGTCCATACAGTGGGTGGCTTGCCCACTGGGCCATCCTAGGGAGAGCAAAGCCACAGTCCAAGCAGTCCATAACAGACTCCACTGCCACTGGAGGAGGCATGTTGACCAGAGGACATCCTGCAGCCCTGCCCGAGACAGATCCTGCCCGAGACAGATCCTGCCCTGCCACGTCTGACAAAGGGCCAGCGGTTCCTGCCTGGAAGGGCCCAGTTCAGCGGTTCTTGCCTTGAAGGGCCCAGTTCAGCGGTTCTTGCCTTGAAGGGCCCAGTTCAGCGGTTCTTGAGATGGCGGGCCCCAGCGGAGCGGTGCTGGAGACGGCGGGGCCCAGTTCAGCGGTTCTTGCCTTGAAGGGCCCAGTTCAGCGGTTCTTGCCTTGAAGGGCCCAGTTCAGCGGTTCTTGAGACGGCGGTCCCCAGCGGAGCGGTGCTGGAGACGGCGGGGCCCAGTTCAGCGGTTCTTGCCTTGAAGGGGCCAGTTCAGCGGTTCTTGAGACGGCGGTCCCCAGCGGAGCGGTGCTGGAGACGGCGGCCATTCTATGGCCAACTGCTCATTGCCTGGTGGTGCCCTCCTGGGCAGCGGGGATGGTGCTCCTTCAATGCCCACCTGGGCTGTGGGTGGTGGGGCCCTCCTGGCCAGCTGGGCTGGGTCCTCCCTGGGCAGCGGCTATGGGGGTGGTGGGCTCTCCCGGGGCAGCTGTGCCGGTTCCTCCCGGGGCAGCGGCTATGGGGGTTGCGGGCTCCTCCTGGGCAGCTGTGACGGGTCCTCCATGGGCAGCAGGCCTGCTGCCTGACTTCTCCGCCTTGCTGCCCTTGCGCTCCTTAGTCGGGAGTCTGTGGCCCTTTCCTCCCTTTGGAGTTGTGGCTGTTGACGGTGGCTGGCTAGTGTCCTGGGGGATATCGAATCCGGGCTCCGGCGGCGGCCCTTCCGCCTTCTGCTCCTCTTCCCAGGGTGTGGGCTGGCTGTCCCCTTGCTGCTGGGCGAAGATCCAGACCTGCGGGCTGGTGGGCTCCAATACCCCTGCACCCTTGTCAAGGGGGCTGCAGGGCTGGTGGTGGCTGAGGTGCTCTTTTTACCCCGACGAGAAGGAGGGGGGGGCTCAGGGTCAGGAAAGAAGGTAGCAGTAGAGAGATAGATTTTCTTGGGACAATGGAGAGTGGTAGGTACAGTGGGTATGGGAGTGGAGGGAGAGGATGTGGTTGTAGGCGAGACAAGTTTGCTGTCTTTGGGTGCAGGTGCAGGAGCGGGAGGCTGTCGTGAGGTGGATGGCTGTTGGGTGGGTGGGTGGCTGCGTTTGTGTGGTGTGGAAGAGGGGGTGACAGACACAGTGGGAGAGGACACAGGGGACGTGTAAATGGCAGTGGGGGTGGTGACTGCACGTGTGCGGACTGGAGTGGAGGGTATGCTGGTGATGGAAACACTGGCTGATGGTGAGGTGAATGAAGGTGTGAGTGTAGACGTCACAGGGAGGGAGGAGGGAGACGAGGAGGTGGGGGTCACAGAGGTGGTAGTGACTGTTGGCATGTCTGCATCGGAATGTTGCTTGTGTGAATGTCTGCGTGATCTGTGGTGCTTATGTTTGGATGAGCTGCTCTTGGGTGTTGAGGTGTGTGCAGGCTGGTCTGATGGTGTGGGTGGGACAGGCAGAGGAACAGGAGACTGGGAGGAGGGAGTTAGTAGAGGGAGGCAGGAGACAGGGACAATGGCTGCCGTCAGTGCTGAGGCCAGAGCCTGGAACGATCGCTGATGGGCAGCCTGACCCGAATGAATGCCCTCCAGGTACGCATTGCTGCGATGAACCTCCCTCTCCACCCCCTGGATGGCATTCAAAAGGGTAGTCTGCCCAACAATGAGCGTTCGGAGGAGGTCAATGACCTCCTCACTGAGGGCAGCGGGGGTAACAGGGGCAGGGCCTGAGGTGCCTGGGGCGAAGGAGATGCCCGGCTTCCTGGCAGAGCGGGCACGGGGCGAACGCTGAGGGGCTGCTGGGAGGGCAGAGATGGTGCGCTGGGTGGCGGCTGTACCTGTAATGGCGGGGGGCACGGATGGTGCCACCCCCGCAAGGGAGCTCCCTTCCGAGGACGTGTCCGTGTCGCTGCAGGGTCCAGTCGTCCCCGTTGTGGAGCTCCCCTCGCCCTCCGTCTCACTGGTCCAGTCAGACTCTGTGGCATGGACCTCCTGGGCCATGTGAGATGCAGCTCCCTCCTGCCCCGATGCCACTTCTCCTCCGCCTGATGATGCTAATGCACACAAGCACAGAAAGACAAACAAAAAGGGGGGGGGAGAGAGAAATAAAGAGATTTTGAGTACATGGATCACCGGTACAGTTAGCGGACATGACAGACACAGATGCCCCCTGCACTAAGTTGCGCACTTGGGGTCCGCTACGCATTCCGTGGAACATGCCCTACACGCCTAGAGTTGACAACTGCACCCATGGATGACACTGCCCAGGGATGGCTGTACTGACACACTACTGAGGGTGGTGGCTGGGGACACAGGGGCTTACGGGGGTGCCCAGCCTACAGATATCGCCCTGGCCTAGGGGGACCCACAGCCCTCCTCCCCCACCCAGACACCTCCACTGTGCGACAACAGAGTAGATGATGCTTGTACTCACCCCCTTGTGTCTGCTGTGCTGCCCTCACGCGCCCATCCAAATCAGGGTAGGCCACCGCCAGGATCCGGAACATCAGGGGGGTCAGTTGACGGCAGGCACCCCGCCTACGTTGGGAGGCCATCCCCAGCAGAGACTCGGCGGTCTTCTTGGTCCCGCGGCGGATGTCCTCCCACCTCTTGCGGCAGTGGGTGCCCCGTCGATGGTGGACCCCCAGGGTCCGGACTTCCTTGGCGATGGCACGCCAAATCCCGATCTTCTCATGGGCGCGGACCTATGTGACACGTACAGGGAGGGAGAAATACCACGTTCAAGTTTGTCTGCATTTTCGTTGCCAGTGGCCCAACGCCCCCCATCCCCGCCAGGCCCCCCGCCAGGCCCAACATGCCCCCCATCCCCGCCGGGCCCCCCGCCAGGCCCCCCGCCAGGCCCAACATGCCCCCCATCCCCGCCAGGCCCCCCGCCAGGCCCCCCGCCAGGCCCAACATGCCCCCATCCCCGCCAGGCCCCCCGCCAGGCCCCCCGCCAGGCCCAACATGCCCCCCATCCCCGCCAGGCCCCCCGCCAGGCCCAACATGCCCCCCATCCCCGCCAGGCCCCCCGCCAGGCCCAACATGCCCCCCATCCCCGCCAGGCCCCCAAGCCAGCCAGTGGCCCCAAATCCATATTGAATTAAACTCACTTGTTGGTCTGGAGGACCGTAGAGTAGCGCATACTGGGGGAGGACCCCATCCACAAGTTTCTCCAACTCCTCTCCAGTGAAGGCAGGGGCCCTTTCCCCAGTCGCAGCAGCCATTGTCCCTTCCAGACCGAGGTCACAGCAACACTTGCAGTATAGGTCCTCTCCTGTGAAAGTTCAAGTCGCAAGTGGATAAGTAGATAGGAAATGGCGGTCACGTCCGCGGCGGTGCGTACCGCGGCGGGCGTACCGCCACCTCCGGCGCCCTTCGCCATTGGCTCCTGAAACCCATAGGCTTCAATGTTAACCAATGCGGCTTCGCGCCGCGGTCTTCGCCCGCCGACCGCCGCGGTGTGCCACGCCAGCGCATTGACCTCACATCCCATTGTCACACTTCACAGGTCAGGCAGCCGCCATTTCGAGGGTCCACATGGCTCAATTTCAACTGCGTCACACAGGCCTAGGCCTTGCATAGCCACTCAGACACGCCATTCACTGCATAGAGAATCGTTTACTGTGCAAGCTGTGAGTACGTACCTGTGGGTTGCTTGACTCTGTGCTCCATGTTGTCCTTCCTAGGCACCGTCCGCTGGGTTTGGCGAGGAGACGGATGAATCCTCGCGTGTACCGACCGCTGGTGGACCTGTCGACAATGGAAGAACGCCACATTATCCTGACCTACCGGCTTGACCGTGCCACTATACATGAACTGTGTGCCCAGCTGGAGCCCGACCTGATGTCCCCCATCCGCCAACCCACAGGGATTCCCCCTCTGGTGCAGGTCCTGTCAGTACTCCATTTCCTGGCAAGTGGGTCATTTCAGACAACAGTGGGAATTGCTTCTGGGATGTCTCAGCCCATGTTTTCGAAGGTGTTATCCAGAGTGTTGTCTGCCCTGATGAAATACGTGAGGAGCTACATCATTTTCCCTGAGGTGGGCGAATTGGCTACAGTGAAGGGTGATTTCTACGCCCTTGGACATATTCCCAACGTCATTGGTGCCATTGATGGGACCCATGTGGCTTTGGTTCCCCCAAGAGACAGGGAGCAGGTGTACAGGAACAGAAAAAGTTACCATTCCATGAACATCCAGGTGGTGTGTTTGGCTGACCAGTACATCTCGCATGTAAATGCCAAGTTCCCTGGGTCAGTGCATGACGCCTACATCCTGAGGAATAGCAGCATCCCTTACATGATGGAACAGCTAGAGAGACACCGTGTATGGCTATTGGGGGACTCTGGGTACCCCAACCTGTCGTGGCTACTGACCCCAGTAAGGAATCCCCGGACCAGGGCAGAGGAACGGTACAATGAGGCCCATGGGCGTACTAGGAGGGTGATCGAACGCACCTTTGGCCTCCTAAAGGCCAGGTTTAGGTGCCTGCATATGACAGGTGGATCCCTAATGTACTCACCTAAGAAGGTGTGTCACATCATCGTGGCCTGCTGCATGCTTCACAACCTGGCTTTGCGCCGCCAGGTGCCTTTCCTGCAGGAGGATGGTCGAGACGGTGGTGTAGTGGCAGCTGTGGAACCTGTGGAGAGTGACGAGGAGGAAGACGACGGGGCTGAAACAGACAACAGGGACAGAATCATTGAACAGTACTTCCAATAGGACACAGGTAACAATTCAAACATAATTTAGTGAATGTGAACTACTCTCCTGCATATCTGCTGCCTGTCTATTTGCCCCAGTGTATGATGACTGAGTTGTGGCTTTTCCCTCCCTATTTCAGATCTGGGGTCCCCACTACGAGTCCTGTGCTTCGTTTCCCCATGGACTACAGCTTTGTGGCAGCTGTTTGTTGACTTCACTATGTACAAGGACATATTTGCACTGTCATGTCAATTACAATATTTTGAAATCACAGCCAGACTCCAGATAGTTTTGTGCTAAATGGGTGTTTATTACAGTGCTCAAAATGGGATGGGTGGTTTCAAGTGGGTGGGGGCTATGGTGAAGGAATGTCCATGGCAGAGTCCAGAGTAACAGTCACACAGGTGCATTGTCCAGAGGCCTGTGGAGAGATGGAGCATGGGCAGTTCAAGGATGGACAGGGTGACAATGTGGGACAGTGGGATGACATCAGGTGGTATCCTTTGCTGGCGGGGGTCTTGACATCCTACTCTGTCTTCTTGCGAGATCTCAGGGCCCTCTTGCGGGGTGGTTCTTCTCCTGCAGGAGGTGGGGGTCTGGTGGGCTGCTGTTGTGCGGGGGCCTCCTGACCACTAGCGCCGGCGGAGGTGGTTGGCTGTTCTTGGTCCAGGCTAGTGGCAGGGGCCCTTTGTTGTTGTTGAGTGTCCGTCCTGGTGTTGATGAGGTCCTGCAGCAGCCCGACCATGGTAACCAGGGTGGAGGTGAGGGCTCTGATGTCCTCCCTGTACCCCCAATAGTGTTCCTCCTGCAGTACCTGGATCTCCTGGAACCGGGCCAGTACCGTCGCCATCGTCTCCTGGGAGCGGTTGTATGCTCCCATGATGGTGGTGAGGGCCTCGTGGAGAGTGGGTTCCCTGGGCCCGTCCCCCCCCTGTCGCACAGCTGCCCTCCGAGTTGCCCTGTTTCCCTGGGCATCTGCCCCCTGGCCGGTGTGCCCACTACCACTGCCCCCAGGTCCCTGTTGTTGTTGGGGTGGTGGGTTATCCTGGGTGCCCTGTAGTGGTAGACACACCGCAGATTGACGCGCCCTGGAGACAGAGGCATGGGCCCGCTGGGTGGGAGCTGTGCTGGTGTTCCCAGAGGGGTTTGGGTCTGTAGTGGCCTGTGGCTGTCTGAGGGGAACCGACTGTCCAGAGGTCCCCGATGGTCCGGGCTGGTCATCGGTGTCCAGGTCGACAGAGCTGCTGTCATCGCTGACGGCCTCTTGGGTGGGGGGTGTGGAGAATTCTGGGCCCTCTGTGGCGGTGTGTTGGCGGTCGGGTCCTGCAGGGGTATAGAGGTATGGTTATAGTTTCAATGTGTGCCATATGGGTGTATCTGTGGGTTCCCGTGTCCCCAAGTGCTGGCATTCGTGTGTGGGGGCTTTGGTGAGGGTGGCTTGTGGGGGGGATGTGTATATGCATTGGGCATGCTTTGGTGATGGGTGTCCATGCTTAGTGGACGCATGCAGGCCTAGGTTTTGGGATGTGTGGGTTGTGATGGTGAGACATTGGCAGGGAATAGGTGTGCTGGGGGTGGGGGTGAGGATGGTGGTGGGGGTGAGGATGGTGGTGGGGGTGAGGGTGAGGGTGGGGGTGAGGATGGGGGTGGGGGTGAGGGTGGGGTTCGAGGATGGGGGTGAGGGTTGGGGTATGATTTGGCATGCAGGTGGGGGGGAAGCAGTAGTGAAGCTTCAACTTACCAGTGTCCATTCCTCCGCCGACTCCTGCGAGGCCGTCAGGATGCAGGATGTTCAAGACTTCCTCCTCCCATGTTGTAAATTGTGGGGGTTGAGGTGGGGGTCCTCCGCCAGTCTTCTGCACGGCGATGTTGTGCCTGGATACCATGGAACGCACCTTCCCCCGTAGGTCGTTCCATCGCTTCCTGATGTCTTCCCGATTTCTGGGGTGCTGTCCCACAGCGTTGACCCTGTCGACAATCCTCTGCCATAGCTCCGTCCTCCGGGCAATGCTGGTGTATTGGACCTGTGTGCCGAAGAGCTGGGGCTCTACCCGAACGATTTCCTCCACCATGACCCTGAGTTCTTCGTCTGAGAAGCGGGGCTGTCTTTGGGGTGCCATGGAGTGGTGTGTATGATGTGTGGGGTGGAGTATGTGTAGTTAAGTGTGTTGAGTGTGGTGGTGTGTGTTGTTTTGTGTGTGGATATTGTGTGGGTGATGGTGTAGTGTGCCTCTGTGTGATGGTATTCTGTGATCGCTGATGTGTCTCTCAGTGCTTCTTTCTGAATTTTTTGTTGTAGGGGTTTGTGGGTGATGTGGGTGTGTGTTTTATATTGTATTGTGTGTGTGGGAGTGGTGTGTGTATGTGTATCAGGTGTGTGGAATTCAAATCGGCCAATGTGGCTGAGTTTTGTTCGTTTGTGTGTATTCTGACCGCGGCGGTGTGTACCGCCAATGGAAAACCGCGTTTGAATGACCGCCGCGTGGATTCGTGGGTCGTAATGGCATGGGCGTATTTCTGTTGGCGTGACGGTGGAGGTTTGGTCACCTCCACTTTTCCGCCGACCGCTGGTCTGGCGGTCTGTTGTGGCTGTCGGATTTTCAGAGGTCTGCTGCGGGTCAGAATGACCGTGGCGGGTTACCGCGACCGCGGCGGAATTATGGAGGATTTCTGACCGGCGGTAGGCGCCTTTTACCGCCGAGGTCAGAATGACCACCTTTATATCACTTTTCAGTGATATCTCTATAATTTCCCATTGCAACTTTATTCTTTTTGACCTACAATTATCCTGATAAATATTATATATTTTTCTAAACACTGTGTGGTGTAGTTTTTGTGGTGCTATATGGTGGTATTGTATGATTTATTGCACAAATACTTTACACATTGCCTTCTAAGTTAAGCCTGACTGATCGTGCCAAGCTACCAGAGGGTGGGCACAGGATAATCTTGGATTGTGTGTGACTTACCCTGACTAGAGTGAGGGCTTTTGCTTGGACAGGGGGTAACCTGACTGCCAACCAAAAACCCCATTTCTAACATTGGTGATCAGCGGTGAGGATAGGACTTGTACTTGTGCAGTGACATACAGTAGCTAAGTATTTCACTACCTACCCACAGTTGAAGGTCAACTTGGTTTTTATCTCTTTTTTGAAAATCCAACTTTTTTCCTGACAATTTTCAAAAACTAAATCCTCACTCAACATGTCTCTGACTGGGTCTCAGACAGGGGACTTTGACCTAGTCCAGTTGGATACATATACGGTCAAACAACTAAGAGGATTCTGCAGGGCATTGAGGGTACCCACCCAAGGGGCTTCCAGAAAGGAGGACTTCCAAGTGGCGCTGAGGGCCTGGGCAGAAGCCCATTTAGAGGATGATGAAGAAGAGGAGCCAGAACATGGCCCCTCAGAGGAATTTTCACTATCTGTGGATGGTGTTACCACTGCAATTGTGCCCCCTTCCAGACCAGGGAGCAGTGTCTCTATGCAAAGCCTGACCGCAGAGGAAAGGAGAGAGGAAAGGGAGTTCCAATTGCAAATGGCAAAACTGAAAATTGAGGCTCAACAGGAGGAGAGGAGGGCAGAAAGAGAAGCCAAACAAGCTGAGGCTGAAAGAACAGCCAAACAGATTCAAGAGGAAGCTGAAAGAGCAGCCAAACAGGTGGAAGCTGAAAGAGCTTTGGCTGAAAAGAAACTATTGTTGGCTCATGAACTGAGTCTCAAAGAACTGGAGATCAAGGCGAGACAGTCTGAATCCAGCAATAATGGTGGCAGCATACAGACAGGACCTGCTGGAGAAAAAAAAGGTTTGTATACCCAAAAATGTGGTGCCCAGTTTTGTGGTGGGAGATGACATAGATAAATGGTTAGCTGCTTATGAAGTTGCACTAAGGGCTCATGAGGTTCCTGAAGGGCAATGGGGGGTAGCTATGTGGGGTTATGTGCCGCCATTGGGGAGGGACACACTTCTCACACTGGATCAACCTGATCAAAACACATACCCACTTCAGAAAGCCACTTTACTTGCCAAGTTTGGGCTGACCCCTGAGGGATACCGTCAGAGGTTCAGGGACAGCACCAAACAAACCACACAAACATGGGTAGATTTCTTTGATTTCTCCAGTAAGGCACTGAATGGATGGGTGCGGGGCAACAAAGTAGCAGATTATAAAGGTTTATAGAACTTGATTCTGAGAGAGCATATGCTTAATACTACTTATACAGATTTGCACCAGCACCTAGTGGACAGTAAGCTGACTGATCCCAGGAAGCTTGCTGAGGAGGTGGACCTCTGGGTTAGCACCAGAGTGTCCAAGAAGGTACCTGGGGGGGACTCCCACAAAGGTGGTCAGGGTTCCCAACAGAAGAAAGAGGGGGGAGATAAACTTGCAGATAAGGAACTCTCCAAAGGCCCCCAAAAGAATTCCCAGGGAGGGGGTGGCAACCCTTCCTTTTCCAAATTTGGGAAAAAGCCAGGGACATATGACAAGTCAGGGAGATCTAGCCCCAAATGCATGGAGTGTTACCAGTATGGTCACTACAAAGGCGATCCACAGTGCCCCAAGAGGGCACCGTCCACTACCGGACAGGCACCTGGGTTGACTAGTGTAGCGCTCGGGGGGAGATGGACCCAAATAGCTTTGGGGAGCAGGTAGAGATTTCCCTAGTGTCCCTGGGAGAGGGAGAAATGGTGCCCAAGGCCCACATGCCCAGAAATACGTCCAAGTACCGGCAGGGGGTCACCATTGATGGGCAGAAGGTGGAGGCTCTGTGTGACACAGGAGCCAGTATGACTACTATCAAGAGTCAGCTGGTGTCAACAGAGCAAATAGTACCTAATACATTCCACCAGGTCAGAGTCGCTGACAATCGCGAGAGTCACCTACCGGTGGCTCTGGTTCCCTTTGAGTGGGGGGGGGGTCTCTGGTACTCTGAAAGTAGCTGTGAGTCCTGCCATACCTGTAGATTGTCTGTTAGGCAATGATCTTGAGCACACTGCTTGGAAAGAAGTGGAGCTCAGGTCTCACCTGGAGATGTTAGGGTTACCTGAGTGGGTCTGCATGACCACACGGTCCATGGCTGACCGAGAGGGAAGTCAAGGGCATCTGGAGCCTGGAACGATGGCCCAGAGAGCTGCCAGGAGGAGGGACCAGGGGTGCGGGAAACCGGCCCCAGAAGTTCCCACAGTGACTGACGGGGCTCCTGAGGAGGAGGCTCCCGAGCCAACTGGGGAAGACATTGCCGCCCTAGGTGACTTACCTGAGCTTGCTGGCTGGCAAGTTGAGGGTGGACCCACCAGGGAGGAATTCTGCAAGGCGCAGAAAGAATGTCCCACTCTGGAAGGTTTGAGGAAGCAAGCCTCAAACCAGGCAGCAGGTGACGCCTCTGGCAATCACCACCTATATTGGGAGAATGATCTCCTCTACAGTGAGCCTAAGGTTCCGGCCTTTGGGGCAGCACGTACGCTGGTGGTCCCCCAATGTTACCGAACCTTCCTACTGGGTCTGGCTCACGACATTCCCCTGGCAGGACATTTGGGGCAGGGCAAGACCTTTAACAGGCTTGTCACCCACTTTTATTGGCCCAAAATGAGGACACACTCAGATAAGTTCTGCAGATCTTGTCCTACCTGCCAGGCCAGTGGTAAAGCAGGGACAAGGGTTAAAACCCCCCTGATTCCCATTCCTGTCGTTGGCACCCCCTTTGAAAGGGTGGGCATCGACATTGTTGGTCCCTTGGACCCCAAAACTGCCTTAGGCAACAGGTTCATCCTGGTTTTGGTGGACCATGCCACCCGTTACCCAGAGGCAATCCCTCTGAGGACCGTAACTGCACAGGTGGTGGCCAGAACCCTGATGGGGATATTTACCTGTGTGGGATTCCCCAAAGAAATAGTGTCTGACAGAGGCACTAACTTCATGTCTGCATACATGAAGTCTCTGTGGGATGCGTGTGGTGTAACTTACAAGTTCACCACCCCCTATCACCCCCAGTCTAATGGTCTTGTGGAGAGATTCAACAAGACCCTGAAAGGCATGATTGGTGGCCTCCCTGAGGCCATGAGGCGTAAGTGGGACGTCCTCTTACCATGCCTTCTCTTTGCTTACAGAGAGGTCCCCCAGAGGGGGGTAGGGTTCAGTCCCTTTGAGCTTCTCTACGGGTACCCTGTCAGGGGACCCTTAAGCATTGTCCAGGAGGGATTGGAGAAAGCTCCAAAGACACCCCCTCAGGATGTGGTCAGCTATATGTTGGCCCTCTGCAACCAGATGACCCGCTTCTGGAAAAAGGCCCAAAGTAACCTTGAGGCCAGTCAAGAGGTGATGAAACACTGGTATGACCAGAAGGCCACCCTGGTAGAGTTTCAACCTGGAGACAAAGTGTGGGTAATGGAGCCAGTAGAGCCCAGAGCTCTCCAGGACCGCTGGTCTGGCCCATTTGAAATAAAGGAGCGGAAAGGGGAGGCCACTTACCTAGTGGACCTCCAAACCCCTAGGAATACCCTAAGGGTGCTCCATGTGAACCGACTAAAAGCTCATTTTGAGAGGTCGGAGATCAACATGCTTCTGGTCACAGATGAAGGAACGGAAGAGGAGAGTGAACCTCTCCCCGACCTCCTCTCTGCCCAAGAAGGTGATGGGTCAGTAAGCGGGGTCATTCTGTCTGACTCCCTGACTCTAAACCAGAAAGGAGACTGCTATGAGCTGTTGGAGCAGTTTTCCCCCCTGTTCTCGCTTACTCCTGGACTGACCCACCTCTGTGTTCATGATATTGACACTGGTGACAGTCTCCCTGTGAAGAACAAAATGTACAGGTTGTCGGATAAGGTGAAGGCCAGCATCAAGGAGGAGGTCTCCAAGATGTTGACTCTAGGGGTTATCGAGAAATCCAGTAGTCCCTGGGCCAGCCCAGTGGTGTTGGTCCCTAAGGCTACTGCCCCAGGTGCGAAGCCAGAACTCCGGTTCTGTGTGGACTACCGGGGTCTCAACTCAGTCACACGGACTGATGCTCACCCCATCCCCCGAGCTGATGAGCTCGTGGACAGGCTAGGCGCTGCCAAGTTTCTGAGTACGTTTGATCTTACTTCAGGGTACTGGCAGATCGCCCTGACTGAGGGGGCCAAGGAAAGATCCGCATTTTCAACCCCTGATGGCCATTACCAGTTCCGAGTGATGCCGTTTGGGTTGAAAAATGACCCTGCTACCTTCCAACGGTTGGTTAACGGGATCCTAGCTGGTAAGGATGCCTTCTGTGCAGCCTACCTGGATGACATAGCTGTCTACAGTTCCAGCTGGGAGGAACACCTGCTTCACCTCAAGGAGCTGCTTTAGGCCCTGCAACAGGCAGGCCTGACCATCAAGGCTAGTAAGTGCCAGATTGGGCAGGGTTCCGTGGTGTACTTGGGACACCTAGTGGGTGGTGGCAAGGTGCAGCCACTCCAGGCCAAGATTGAAACTATCAAGGCCTGGCAACCACCGCGAACGCAGACTGAGGTGAGAGCCTTTCTAGGCCTCACAGGATACTACCGCAGATTTGTCAAGGGCTATGGCACCATTGTAACACCCTTGACAGAACTCACTTCCAAGAAACAACCTAGGTTGATGAATTGGACAGAGGCTTGTCAGAAAGCCTTTGACGCCCTGAAGGAAGCCATGTGCACGGACCCCGTGCTCATGGCCCCTGACTACTCCCAGGAATTTATTGTGCAGACAGACGCTTCAGAGCATGGCATAGGGGCAGTCCTAGCACAGCTGAATGAGGAGGGCAGAGATCAACCGGTAGTCTTTATTAGCAGAAGGCTACTACCACGGGAACAGAGGTGGAGTGCTATTGAGAGAGAAGCTTTTGCTGTGGTCTGGGCACTGAAGAAGCTAAGACCCTACCTGTTTGGGACTCACTTCCGGGTTCAGACAGACCACAGGCCCCTCAGATGGCTCATGCAGATGAGGGGTGAGAATCCAAAACTCTTGAGGTGGTCCATTTCCCTACAGGGGATGGACTTTACGGTGGAACATCGCCCAGGGGTTGACCACGCCAATGCTGATGGTCTCTCCAGGTACTTCCGCCTTAGCGATGAGAGCTCCCAGTAGGTCGGGTAGCTCTCCCCACTTTCAGCTGGGGGGCACACATGTTAGACCTGACAGCCTTAGGGTAGTCACCCCTAACTTTTTGCCTGCCTCCCTCCACTTTTGGGACACTGTTTTTGCTGGTTTATAGACTCTGCGCACTTTACCCCTGCTAACCAGGGCTAAGGTGCATATGCTCTCTCCCCTAAAACATGGTAACCTGGAATCATACCTGATTGGACTATTAATTTACTTATAAGTCCCTAGTAAGGTGCACTCTATGTGCATAGGGCTGGTAAATTAAATGCTACTAGTGGGCAAGCAGCACTGGTTGTGCCACCCACTTAAGTAGCCCCTTCTCCTGGTCTCAGGCCTGCCATTGCAAGGCCTGTGTGTGCAGTTTCACTGCCACATCGACTTGGCATTTAAAAGTTCTTGCCAAGCCTAGAACTCCCCTTTTTCTACATATAAGTCACCCTTAATATGTGCCCTAGGTAACCCCTAGGGCAGGGTGCTGTGTAGGTAAAAGGCAGGACATGTACCTGGGTAGTTATATGTCCTGGTAGTGTAAAACTCCTAAATTTGTTTTCACACTACTGTGAGGCCTGCTCCCTTCATAGGCTAACATTGGGGCTGCCCTCATACACTGTTGAAGTGGCAGCTACTGATCTGAAAGGAGCAGGAAGGTCATATTTAGTATGGCCAGAATGGTAATACAAAATCCTACTGACTGGTGAAGTCGGATTTAATATTACTATCGTAGAAATGCCACTTTTAGAAAGTGAGCATTTCTTTGCACTTAAATCCTTCTGTGCCTTACAATCCACGTCTGGCTGGGCTTGGTTGACAGCTCCTTGTGCATTCACTCAGACACACCCCAAACACAGGGTACTCAGCCTCACTTGCATACATCTGCATTTTGAATGGGTCTTCCTGGGCTGGGAGGGTGGAGGGCCTGCTCTCACACAAAGGACTGCCACACCCCCTACTGGGACCCTGGCAGACAGGATTGAACTGAAAGGGGACCTGGTTCACTTCTTAGCCACTCTTTGAAGTCTCCCCCACTTCAAAGGCACATTTGGGTATAAAACAGGGCCTCTGCCCTACCTCATCAGACACTTGCTGGAGAAGAAACCTGAACCAGAAACTACATCCTGCCAAGAAGAACTGCCTGGCTGCTCAAAGGACTCACCTGCCTGCTTTCTACAAAGGACTGCTGCCTTGCTGTTGCCCTGCTGCCTTGCTGAACTCTTGTCTGGCTGTGAAAGTGCTCTCCAAGGGCTTGGATAGAGCTTGCCTCCTATTCCTTGAAGTCTCAGGACCAAAAAGACTTCTCTCTTTTACTTGGACGCTCCGTGCGCCGAAAATTTCGACGCACAGCTTGTTTCGCGGCGAGAAAAACGCTGCACTCCGACGCTGATCGACGCGATGCTCTTGGGACGATTGAAGATCCGACGCACGGCCTCGCAAGGACAACGCCGCCCGACCTCTAGAGGAGAAATCGACGCGACGCCTGCCGTGAGATCGTAATTTCAACGCGCAGCCCCGCAGATCGAAGTCTAGAGGAGAAATCGACGCGACGCCTGCCGTGAGATCGTAATTTCGACGCGCAGCCCCGCAGACCGACGCGCAGCCGGAGAACAAGCAGGAAAATCCACGCACAGACCCGGGACATCTGGTAATCCCCGCGATCCACAGAAAGAGACTGTCCGCGCGCCGGAAAACTACGCCCGACTTCCCCGCGTGGAAAATAACGACGCAAGTCCGTGTGTGCTGGGGAGAAATCGACGCACACACCCTTTTTCCACGCACCTCTTCTCTTGTGGCCCTCTGAGGAGATTTTTCCACGCTAAACCAGGTACTTGTGCTTGAAAGAGACTTTGTTTATATTCTAAAGACTTAAGACACTTTATATCACTTTTCAGTGATATCTCTATAATTTCCCATTGCAACTTTATTCTTTTTGACCTACAATTATCCTGATAAATATTATATATTTTTCTAAACACTGTGTGGTGTATTTTTGTGGTGCTATATGGTGGTATTGTATGATTTATTGCACAAATACTTTACACATTGCCTTCTAAGTTAAGCCTGACTGCTCGTGCCAAGCTACCAGAGGGTGGGCACAGGATAATCTTGGATTGTGTGTGACTTACCCTGACTAGAGTGAGGGCTTTTGCTTGGACAGGGGGTAACCTGACTGCCAACCAAAAACCCCATTTGTAACAACAAGGCACAATGGTTAACATGGGAAAAAATTACCCTAAACATGTTTTAGCGCCACCCGGCGTCAAAGTATAAGTTTGACGCCCGAGTGGCGTTAAAAAATGGTGCTAGTGAGCGTTAGCCTTTTTGATGCAAAACTGCGTTAGCGCAGTTTTTCTTCAAAAAGTATAAATCAGGTTCTAGGTATTTGTCAATCTGAAAAAAAAGACTGAAGGCAAAAATATATTTTGTCTCAAAAAAGCCCATACTAGCATAGTACTCCCTGGCACTGAAGGGAACTACTTTGTGAATGGATGTGTTTAATGTAAAAGGGCAGCATGCCATAACTCATGGCGAAGTCAGCCAGTGGGTGAAGTGGGCTGATTTATTGTCCCTTGATGCATGCTTGAGTAGGTTGGAGTAACATGTAAATTACACAACCACAGAACCATGGATGAAGTTTCACTGAAACCCCAAAAAATAACTATGTAATTCTAGTAAAACCAAAGGCCCATATTTATACTTTTTTTAGTGCCGCATTCGCTTCGTTTTTTGACTCAAACGCAGAACAAACTTACAAAATATAATTGTGCTTTGTAAGATTGCGCTGCTTTTGCGTCAAAAAATGACGCAAATGCGGCACAAAAAAAATATAAATATGGGCAAAAATGTCTTTGCTAACACAGACCCAGAAAAGGCAATTGTTCTGCCATTAGCAGCCACTCTCATGCTTTTGAGAAAGAGGGAAAGAAAGGAAGAAAGACGGTATGAAAGAGAGAGAGAGAGAAAGAAAGAAAGAAGGAAAGAAAGAAAGAAAAAATAATTCAAAAGTAACTAATTTTTTTTAAAAAAGGGTTACAAGTGCTGCAAATTAAACGCAAAAGTGGATTTTCTTCCTGAGCAAAGTGCATTAAAGAGCCATTGGTGAAACTGGTGTTCTGAAGAGTTGTGCACTCCTGAACTCACATGTATAATATTTACGCTCTTGGTTTGTGAACTTAATGCATAGCAAAAATAGTATAATATTATACAAAGATTTTTAAATTAAAGCAGTCTGTAATGCTGTGAAATACCAGCAGTCAGATCAATAAAGGACACTTCAAAATGATTTTACAACAGCATTTGCAGGAGACAGGAGCAGATAAAGCTGGAATGTGGGCTGTGTTCTCATCTGGTTGAAAGCACCCTATCACCACAGGCTCCAAACAGAAGGTCAACACTAAATGAATTATAGAGTAAAAACAAAAACACTTGCACTGAAGGGAACTGCCTTGTGTCTGAATGTGCTCATTCTAAAAGAGCAAAATGCAGCCACTCAAAGTGAAGTTAACGTGTCACTGCAGTAGGCTGACCCATTGCCCCATGGTGTAGTGCAGGGAAACAAAATGGGAATGACACAACAACAGGTCAATAGATGAAGAATGGTGGCTGAAAACCCATTTAAGGAAGTATATCATAAATATAACTTTACTAAAATCAAAAGGTCTTGGCTAATGCGAGACCTAAAAAATTATCCGAATAAGTGTCACCTCAATGTACATATTGATAATATGGTGCTAGAACTAAAAAAATATAAACATGTCAGCTTACAATGTAAGGGTCCATGATGTTATGCCATTCCCCATAACGAAAGCACCAAAAATATCTCCGGCTAGATAGGAGACAGACACGATACTAACACTTCTACACATGCCTAAAATGTTACTAAAGAGATAAACGTATCTATAAAGAAGCACAAGATAAACCTAGAATAGGTCTGAAAGGGCCATGTCATAGTGTTCAAGACATTGTGATTAATATTGTATTTTACTAACTAATCAACCGTACAGGGACATTTCCTTTGCTTACACTGGGGCCCATGACACCCTTGCTACAACATTGGTTTCATTAAGTAAATGCCCATTGTTGGAACTGGCCCTCTCTTTGGGGTCACCCCCCAAACCTTTTGCCTTTTTCCCACTATTTTTGACTGAATTAATTGTTGTTGGCCTTAGAGCTCTGTGCACTTTACCATTGCTAACCAGTGTTAAAGTGCTTGTGCTCTCTCCCTAAAACATGGTTAGATTGGTATATACCTAAACAGCATATTTAACTTACATATAAGACCCTAGTAAAGTGCACTATATGTGCCCAGAGCCTGTAAATTAAATGCTACTAGTAAGCCTGCAGCACTGCCTGTGCCACCCACTTAAGTAGCACTTTAAAACATGTTCTAGGCCTGCCACTGCAGCCTAAAGGCAATGTTACACTGCCATTTCGACATGGCATTTAAACTCCCCTTGTCAAGCCTTATATTCTCCTTTTACTACATATAAGTCACCCCCTAAGGTAGGCCATAGGGCAGAGTGCTGACTTACCCTAACTAGGATTGGGGTTCCTGCTTGGACAGGGTGCATACCTCTGACAACCAGAAACCCAGTTTCCAACACACATGCAGACTTGCTTATGTGGTCCAGACACAACTAAAAACAATTATAATAGAGTATAATCTGAGGATAGCAGGTCAAATCCAGCTGCGTAAATATCAGTGGTGAAATGTATTGGAACCAAGAATCGGGATGGGCTGTCTGTGTCAAGTGCTCCTCTTTTCCATTCTGAAGGGCAAGGTAATTTGGATTGACCCTCTATAAGGGGCATATTTAAGAGCCCCTAGTGCCATTCCAATGCGCATATTGGCGTATTTTTTTTAATGCTAATGTGGTGTTAGAGGGCCAAAAACACTGCGCCATATTTACAAAGTGCATTGCGCCACTTTGTAAACCTTTGCTCTACATTATGCATGGGCCAGGCATAAGGTATGCAGAGGGCGGCGCTGTACTGTTTGCAGATCCATTTTCCTTAAATATGCCCCTAAATTTGGCTTGCCTCTGTGATCCAATGTGCTTATTCTGTGCCCTATCGGGTGGGCTAATTCTAAACAGCAGAGTAGCAAGAGGTCTTCCACCCTGCACCTTGACCAGCTGTCAAAAAAGTGCTAGAAAAGCAGGCGGGAACTGCAAGATGAATGGGACACTGTTTGAAAATATTGTCCTGGAAAAAAGAGATTTCTTCATATTTCAGTACGTGCTTTTAACAAGTTTTGCTTCATTATTTCACAGCAGTGCATTGTGCCAAGCGCATAGATAATTATTCTCACAATTGGGATTTTCTCTGCTTGATGCGCAGCTGTGTATGCAATTTCACTTTCCATCCACAAAATAACCTTTTATTCAACGAAGCAAGGTGATGGTTTTCTGCCTAATTCCACTCACAAAATGCCTAAGTAGTTTAACAAGCTCAGCTAGTGTCTCATCAGAAGACACTACCAACTAATTGGCTGGTATTATGGAAAAATACCCAGGCGAATAACGAGGCCCTGTGAGATTTTCCTATCTTCAGTGATTGCTTGAAGACCCCATATGTAGCATCTTGTGCCCCTCCTGGCATTTTAACAAACAGAGTTGCATTTTGGACCTTGACTCATTAAGTTGAACCTACCAGTTAGTTATCTGGTTGTGAAAGACCTATTGTCCCCAATTACAGCCTACCCTTTGCTTAGCATTGGTTGACTTTATTGTGAATCTTATTTGCTTGTTTTTTATTTCTTGGCTTGTGTGGTTCTGCTTCTTTCTTCTTTAATTTTTCTTTTCCCTGGTGCATAGCCTCTTCTGCTGCTCACCTCTAGGGAACTTAAGACCACAATAACAAGGTCCTAGCACCACTGGAGAGTCACTTTTTGTGACCCTCCGGTGGCACTGTGCAGTGCGCATTATTTACAAGGCTGCGCTGAGCCACTTTTTAAGGCTTAACGCCCCCTTGTAAATATAGGTCCCTCCGACGCAGTTTTGTGCGTGCAATGGGTGCTACTGTGGGCGTTCCACCGCAACACCCACTGCTTTTGACGCAGCCCCAGATTTACAAGAAGGTGCAAATCTGTGGCAGCTCAAAAAACTAAGGGGGTCATTACAACATTGGTGGTAAAACCCGCTTACCGCCGTGCAGAAGACCACCAACACACCGCGGCGGTGGCTGAATTCCGCCACGGTCATTATGACCCACAGCTCAGAATCCGCCCAAATTTAGACACCCACACAAGTCTGCCACACCACAGATCAGTGATAAACTGGCGAAAACAAAACCTCCACCGTCACGCCAACAGGAATACGCCCACACTATCACGACCCACGAATCCACGCGGCGGTCTTTCAACCGCGGTATTCCATTGGCGGTACACACGCCGTGCTCGAAATACACACACATTTACAAAACACTACCACATTGGACAAATCGAAATACACACACCTGATACACATACACACACCACTCTCACACACCCAATACAATATCAAACACACACCCACATCACCCACAAACCCCTATGACTTAAATCCCGAAACAAGGCCAGAGAGAGACACCACAATCTACAAGCAAACATCCACAGGCACACAATACCATCACCCACATAACATCCACGCACCTCACACAACACACCACTAAATATCACCCCACACATCACAACATACACCACCCCACACATCACCCACACCAACCCATGGCACGACAAAGACACCCCAGGTTCTCTGAGGAGGAGCTAAGGGTCATGGTGGAGGAAATCATCTGGGTAGAGCCACAGCTATTCGGATCACAGGTGCAGCACACCTCCATAGCTAGGAAGATGGAGCTATGGCGAAGAATCGTGGACAGGGTAAACGCAGTGGGACAGCACCCAAGAAATACGGATGACATCAGGAAGAGGTGGAATGACCTACGGGGGAAGGTGCGTTCCGTGGTCTCAAGACACCACATAGCGGTACAGAGGACTGGCGGCGGACCCCTACCTCTCCCCCACAACTAATAACATGGGAGGAGCAAGTCTTGGCTATTCTGCATCCTAAGGGCCTCGCAGGAGTAGCTGGAGGAATGGACTCTGGCAAGTCAAAGCTTTACTACTATATCCCCCACCCTACCTGCATGCCATCACATACCTCCACCCTCGCCCTCACCCCCATCACTCCAACTCCTCACAAATGTCCCAATATCACATACCACACATCCCAACACCAAGCCCTGCATGCAACAGCAAAGCATGGACACCCATCACCAATGCATGGCCACTGCACATACCCATACACCCCCCTAAACCATCATCACACAAGGTCCCACACACTGGAATGCAAGCACTGGGGTACAGGGTCACCCACCCATTGCACACCATGGCACACACAGATGCAATAATCATGCTTTTACACCCCTGCAGGACCCCTACCCAACGTCACCGCACAGGAGGGTCCAGACATGTCCACACCACCCACAGAAGAGGCCCACAGTGATGACAGCAGCTCTGACCAACTGGATCTAGACGACCAGCCCGGCCCATCTGGGACCTTGGGACAGTCGGTTCCCCTCACACTGGCACAGGCCACCACAGAGCTTCTCCACTCTGGAAACACCAGCACAGCACCCACCCAGCGGGCCTATACCTCTGTCCCCAGGACACGTCAATCAGCAGTGTGTACATCACTACAGGGAACCCAGGCTAACCCACCACCCCAACAACAACAGGGACCTGGGGGCAGTGGCAGTGTGCACACCGTTCAGGGGACAGAGGCCCAGGGAAACAGGGGAACTGGGAGGGCTGCTTAGCGACAGGGGGAGGACAGGCCCAGGGAACCCACTCTCCACGAGGCCCTCTCCAACATCATGGGAGCCTACCATCATTCCGAGGAGATGATGGCAACGGTACTGGCCAAGTTTCAGGAGACCCAGCGGCTGCAGGAGGAACAGTATTTGGGCTTCAGGGAGGCTTTCAGATCCATCAATTCCACCCTGGCCACCATCGTAGGGGTGCTGAAGGAAGTCCTCAACACCAGGAGGGACAGTGTGGCACAACAAGGGGCCCCTAACACTTGCCTGGACGATGAACTGCCCACCACCTCTGCCGGCGCTAGTGGACAGCAGGCACTGCCACAGGACCACCACACCAGCACACCACCCCCTGCAGAGGGAGAACCACCCCGCAAACAGTCCCTGAGATCCAAGACAAAGACAGAGAATGATACCAAGACCCCCGCCAAGAAATGAGACCACCCTGAATGTCAACCTTTTGTCCCACCTTGTCACCCTGTCCATCCTCAAATGCCCCAGCTCCACTTCCTATGCCCCTTTGGACAATGCGCCCGTGAGACTAATAGACTGGACTCTGCCATGGACATTCCTCCACCATCACCCCTCACCATTTTACAACCCCCTCCAATTTTGAGAACTTAAATAAACACCCTTAAAGCACAAAACAATCAGGAGTCTGTCTGTGATTTCGAAAATGTGCATTAGCAAATACAGTGACAAAATGCTCTTTCAATTGTAATGTCAACATACCTATGTCACACAGCCCTAGTCCATGAGGAAACAAAGCAGATGTCACACAGTGGGACCCACATCTGTGAAATCGTAAGGGAAAGTGACAACTCAGTGACCATACACTGGTGAAAAGGACAGACAGTAGAGAGGTAGTAGTGTTAAAGTACATGTAGTAGGCATGTGTCTCACTGGAAGTATTGCAGGATCACAGAGTTCCTGTTGTTAATGTCCTCTTCATCAGCTTCCTCGTCTTCACTGTCCACAGGCTCCACAGCTGCCACAATACCTCCATCTGGACCATCCTCCTGCAGAAAAGGCACCTGTCGTCGCAAAGCCAAGTTGTGAAGCATACAGCAGGCCACGATGATCTGGCACACCTTCTTTGGTGAGTAGAATAGGGAACCACCTGTCATATGTAGTCACCGGAACCTGGTCTGCTCTATAATCCTCCTAGTTCGCCAATGGGCCTCATTGTAGCGTTCCTCTGCCCTTGTCCTGGGATTCCTCACTGGGGTCAGTAGCCATGACAGGTTGGGGTAACCAGAGTCACCTGCAAATGGAGAGGGACAACTGTTAGACACACACTAACTCTTAGGGATATCCCCAGACCCAGACAACTGTTCCCACTGATTTGGCTCCAGGTGCTTACCTAGTAGCCACACACGGTGCCTCTGGAGTTGCCCCATCACATAAGGGATGCTGCTATTACGCAGGATATAAGCGTCATGCACTGAGCCAGGGAATTTTGCATTAACATGGGAGATGCACTGGTCTGCCAAACACACCATCTGCACATTCATCGAATGGTAACTCTTCCGGTTTCTGTACACCTGTTCACTCCTGCAGGGGGGGACCAAGGCCACATGTGTGCTATCAATGGCACCGATGATGTTGGGGATATGTCCCAGGGCATAGAAGTCACCTTTCACTGTAGGCAAATCCTCCACCTGCGGGAAAACGATGTAGCTCCACATGTGTTTCAACAGGGCAGACAACACTCTGGACAACACGTTGGAAAACATATGCTGGGACATCCCTGATGCTATGGCCACTGTAGTTTGAAAAGACCCACTTGCAAGGAAATGGAGTACTGACAGCACCTGCACTTGAGGGGGGATTCCTGTGGTCTGGCTCCAACTGAGCACACAGTTCCTGGATTGTGGCACAATCAAGCCTGTAGGTGATGATCACATGTCGCTCCTCCATTGTCGACAGGTCCACCAGCGGTCTGTACACCGGAGGATGCCGCCATCTCCTCACATGTCCCAGCGGACGGTGCCTAAGGACAACAGCGAGCACAGAGTCCACCAACTCAGAGGTACATAAACACAGCTTACTCAGAAAACTATTCATAACCCGAAATTTGCCTGTATGAGTGTTGAGCCAAGGCCTAGGTATGTGTGACACAATTAAAAATAAAACCATGTGGGCCTGACCTGTAAAGTGGGACAATGGGATGTGAGGTAACTGTGCTGGCGTTGTACACCGTCGAGGTAGGCGATCGAAGACCACGGCGTAATTCTGCATTGGTTAACATTGGACCCTACGGGTCCCAGGAACCAATGACAATGTACACCGGCGGTGACGGTATGCACCACCGCAGACGTGACCACCATTTTCTATCTGTTCAATCACTCGATACCTGATCTTCGACAGG
Organism: Pleurodeles waltl; assembly: GCF_031143425.1. Taxonomy (NCBI): domain Eukaryota; kingdom Metazoa; phylum Chordata; class Amphibia; order Caudata; family Salamandridae; genus Pleurodeles; species Pleurodeles waltl. The sequence goes on from NC_090436.1 coordinate 69,390,054, forward strand.
AGAGGACCTACACTGCAAGTGCTGCTGTGACCTCAGTCTGGAAGAGACAATGGCTCGTGCGTCTGGGGAAAGGGCCCCTGACTTCAGCACGGAGAAGTTGGAGTAACTTGTGGATGGGGTCCTCCCCCAGTACACGCTACTCTACGGTCCTCCAGACAAACAGGTAAGTACACTGTGAGCATGCTGTATGGGCAATGCCTGTGTGGAGTGGTGTGGATGAAAGATGGGGGGAGAATGATGTGTGCATGAAACGACGGTGAGTGCATGTGCCACATGGCAAGGGTATGGATGTGGGCCAATGACTGTGATGGTGCAGTTGGTAATAACTTCTCTTTTACCACTGTACAATTCCTGTAGGTCAGCGCCCACCAGAAGAAGGATATTTGGCGTGCTAACGCCAAGGACGTCCGGACCCTGGGGGTCTACCACAGACAGAGCCCCCACTGCCGGAAAAGATGGGAGGACATTCGCTGCTGGAGCAAGAAGACGGCGGAGGCTGGGGATGGTCTCCCAACGTGGGAGGGGTGCCCGTCGCACTATGGCCCCCCTGATGTTCAGGATCCTGGCGGTGGAGTATGCGGAGTTGGATGGGCGCTTGAGGGCATCACAGCAGCAACAAGGGGGTGAGTACACTCTCATTCTGCTAATTCAGCACACAGTGGAGGTGTCTGGGTGGGGGAGGTAGGCTGTGGGTTTCCCTAGGCCAGGGCGAGTTTGCCAGTTAAGTCACCTTTGTCAGGCAGACCCTGTGTCTCCCCACCCCACCTGTGTACAGTGCCAACTACACCTAGTCAGGCTCCTGTGACATCCATGTGTGCAGATATCGGCTATAGCCTTGTAGGCCATGTCCCAGGGATAGAATAGTGGACCCCAAGTGCGCGGCGTAGTGCAGGGGGCTTCTGTGTCTGTTGTCTCCGCCAACGGTAGCGGTAATGTATGCACTCAACATGTCTTTCTTCTGTCTCCCCCCCTTTTTGTGGTCTCCCTGTAGTTGTGTGCATTAGCATCATCAGGCGGAGAAGCAGTGGCACCGGAGCAGGAGGGAGCTGCATCCCACATGGCCCTGGAGGGCGACACTACGGAGTCTGATTTCACCAGTGGGAAGGAGGGCGATGGGAGCTCCACGACAGGGACAGGAGCTGACACCAGTGATACAGACTCATCCTCTGATGGGAGCTCCCTTGTGGTGGCGGGCCCATCTGTGCCCCCGCATCTAAAGGTACAGCCACCACCCCCCCTCCAGCACCGCCCTCCCAGCAGCCCCTCAGCCTTTGCCCCGTGCCCGCTCACCCAGGAGGGTGGGCATCTCCTTCGCCCCAAGCACCTCAGGCCCTGCCCCAGTCACCCCGGCTGCCCTCAATGAGGAGGCCACTGACCTCCTCAGGTCCCTCACTGTTGGGCAGTCTACCATTTTGAATGCCATCCAGGGTATAGAGAGGCAGTTGCAACAAACCAATGCATTCCTGGAGGGCATTCATTCTGGTCAGGCAGCCCTTCAACGAGCTTTTCAGACTTTGGCCTCAGCACTGATGGCAGCCATTGTCCCTGTCTCTAGCCTCCCCCCTCCAACTTCTTCAACCCAGACCCAATTCCCTGTAGCTGAGCCAATCCTAAGCACACCATCAGACCAGCATGCACACACCTTAACACACAAAGGAAGCTCAGGCAAACATAAGCACCACACATCCCACAGGCCCTCACACAAGCATCACACATGTGCAGACATAGCAACATCCACTGCCTCCACTGTGTCCCCCTCGTCCTCGTCTCCCTCCTCCCTCCCAGTCTCGTCTCCACTCACACCTGCATGCACCACATCTACAGCCACTACTTCCATCACCAGCACACCCATCACCACACCCCACTCACGTGCAGTTACCACCCCCACTACCATTCACACATCCCCTGTGTCCTCTCCCAGTGTGTCGGTGAGGCCACCTCCCAAGGTACACAAACACAGCCACACACCCACCCAGCAGCCATCCACCTCATGACAGCCTCCACCGCATGCACCTTCACCCAAAGTAACCAAACGGACACCTCCTACAACCACAACCTCTTCCTCCACTCCCAAACCCCCTCCATCTACCCATCCCAGTGTTCCTAAGAAACTTTTCCTGGCCACCCTTGACCTCTTTCACTCACCTCCCCTACCCCATCAGTCTCCTAGGGCCCGACTCTCCAGGTCCCAACCTAGCACCTCAGCCACAACATCGGCGGGACCAGTGGTGTCAGTAGTCACCGGATTCTGGAGTGCACCAGGCAGCAGGGCAGCCAGTGGGGCAAGGAGCCACAGCACGGACAGTCCCCCACCTGTCAAGCATCAAAAGTTGGCCAGTGGCCGTCGGGAGAGGGGGAAGACACCAGCCACCAAAGCCGCTCCCAGGGGTACAGGTGGGAGTGTGGAGTCAGCTGCAACACCTTCCAAGGTAGCGAAGGGGCACAAGAAAACCGGCAACTCCGGGAAGATCAGCACGGCAGAGAAGACCGCCATCAGCCCCGCTGCCCAGGAGGCGACCGCTAGCAGCCGCGCTGCCCCAGACAGGACTGCCAGCAGCAGCCCCGCTGCCCAGGAGGCGACCGCCAGCAGCCACCCTGCCCCAGACAGGACCACCAGCAGCAGGCCCGCTGCCCAGGAGGCGACCGCCAGCAGCCCCGCTGCCCAAGACAGGACTGCCAGCAGCAGCCCGCTGCCCGGGAGGCGACTGCCAGAAGCCCGCTGCCCCAGACAGAACCGCTAGCAGCAGCCCCGCTGCCCAGGAGGCGACCGCCAGCAGCCCCGCTGCCCAAGACAGGACCGCCAGCAGCTGAACCGCTGCCAAGGACACCGCCACAACAAGCTCAGCTGCCAAAGACACTGCCGCCACAAGCACCGCTGCCAAGGACACCGCCGCCACAAGATCGCTGACAAGGACACCCCCGCCACAAGCACCGCAGGCCCATGAGCACCAACAGCTCTGACGCTACTGAGGCCGCCACGAGCAGGATGAAGCACTCTGGGCACAAAGCCCCCTCCAGAACCAGTGGAGAAATGCATCCACTACATCTGTCCTTGGCAGGATGAAGCACTCTGGGCACAAAGCCCCCTCCAGAACCAGTGGAGAAAGACATCCACTACCTCTGTCCTTGGCAGGATGAGCACTCTGGGCACAAGGCCCCCTCCAGAACCAGTGGAGACTGTTATCCACTTGAGAGGATGTGGCTTTGCACTCCCCAGGATTGAACAGTGGGCATGGGGCCCCCTCGTGGATTTGGCGTTGTGCACTCAACCGGCTGAGGTGCCCACCCTTTCCCTTCCCCCTGAGGTGCCTGTTTTATTTCTATCCGATGCCCCTGCAGTGTTCTCTCCGTCTTGTTCGGGTATCTTGTGTGGGCCTCGCCCATGCATTGTGGGCCCAGTGGTTCACGGACTTTAAGGGTGGAATGCCTTGGACTAATATTATTGGTGTATATACTTGTAAATAGTGTATGTATATTATTTGAATACTGAATTTTAATATATTACAATCGTTCACCTCATTTCCTTTTGTCTTTGCATTCTTCCGGGGGGGTTGTGGGGTGTAACTGTAATGTATCAACATGTACTTGTGTGAGTATTGTAGTGGGTGAGGGTGGGGGTGGGTGTGTTGCGTGTGTGTGTCACTGTTTTCCCTCCCCTGTGTCGTAGGTGCAGTACTCACTGTGGTCTTCGCCGCCGGTGTTCATGCTCCTGGTAGAGGAGCAAGAAGATAAAGGCTGGAAAAATGTGGAGCTCTGGTTCCATGGCGTCCTGGTTCCTCGTGGGGTGTGCAGAGGTGAGCGTTTTCCCTTCGAAGCCCTGTTTCCGCCGTGTTTTTGTTTGCTGTGAATCTGCCTCGGAAAAGGTGGCGAATTGGTAGGTTGTAATTCTGTGGGCTGTACATTGTCCTCCGCCTGTCTGTTTGCGGTTTGTTTGTACCGCCGTGGCGGTCGGAGTGTTAAAGTCGCTGTCTTTTTTGGAGGTTTCCGCCACGGTTGTGATTCCATTTTTTTTACCGCCGGCCTGTTGGCGGTTTTACCGCCGCTTTAACACCGACCGCCCAGGGTTGTAATGACCACCTAAGTCTACCCCAGGGGTGGTGCTAGCATGGCACAACGAGGAGGAATACTTTTATTCCTCCTCATTTTTGCTTTTTCCACACAGAAAGAGCAAAAGTCCATGAATGAATGTTTATGTGCAGGAAGGGACACCTTGCTGCACATAAACAATCAATCCTCTCAACACAGACACCCTTGCACTATGGTGCAAGGGAGCCTGTGTTGGCGCTGGCAGCTAAAGTTAGTGCGGGCGCAGGGGACATCACAGGGGTGCACCATTTTAGTAAATACAGCGCTGCACCACTTTTTAGTAAATCTGGCCCAAATTTCTTCTTATGTTTTTTCAAATTATCTTGTTTGTGTACTTTTCGTCCACCATGCTCTGTGTTTCTCCCTGCCACCTCCGTGTTGGGTTCCACCTTGTATGCTTCTACTCCCCCCAGTGCTTTCTCGCTTGTGCGTTTTTTTACTAAAGTGCTACTTCAGCCCAGTCCATTCTCTGTTGCCCCCACCCCCCCTCTTGTCACCCTCCACCGAGCCCTCTGTTGCTGCCCCCTCCCACTCTCTCTTGCTATCCTCTCCCACACTCCATCCACCCATTATTGCCCACCCTCAGTCTTTACTGCGGCCCATCAGCCTTAAAAATTATTTTGTGCTTCTTATATTTTATTAAATTTACCGATCCATCTCTCATCAGTAAATAAAATAAAAGTTCGCTGTATCACTTTGTAGTGTAGTCCATGTGATTCCACTCTTTATTTTTTCACTTTTTAACCTTTTGCCCATGCTGCACATTTTTTTTTTTTTAACCTTTTGCCCATGTTGCACAACATCTTGCTGATGCTGTGCAGTATGTCTGAAAGGCACTGGCAAAGTCAATAAGTCCCAAAGGCGAGACCTTTTGGCTTGTTTTAGCCCTGAACGCAGGGACTCAGAAATCCATGCAAAGTGCGAACGGATAAAAGGGCAGAGACAACTGTATATGTCACCCATTGCATCTGGGCAGTTTGTATTCATGGTTGTGATGGGCCTCGACCTACTAGCCTAGTGGGAAGAAAGAAGTGTTTTAAACACTGCAGCTTCAGCTTACTGGGAGAAAAATCAGAAGAGGCTGTAAAGGTGAGTGAGAGAATGTTGAAGGGGAGGAGGAGAGAAATAAAAGCACATTAACAGATGGGAGGACATAACAAGAGAAGGGGAGGAAATGTGAGCGCAAAAAAACAGATTAGGTGGAAAGGGGCTTAGAGTTTGAAATCTCTCTGAATTTGTGCTCAAGCTCGCGCGTGTGTGTGTGTTTTCCCTACAAACTTGAAATTGTTGGAGTAGTGTTTGAAGGCTAATCACCACACCTTCATATGGCTTCTTCTTGCCAAATGTATTTGCAAGAATTAGAGTCTAAGCACTGTAGTGACATTTGCTGTAAAGTGGAAGAATGGGGAGAGATACTTATTTAATGACCTAATCCCACAGTTTGAAACCTGATAACCTGGGATCAGTTCCAGCTTCAGTGTTTGTCCAAATTGTGTGATCCTAGGCACATTTTTTGTTTCAAGGAGCCTCCTTTTTCTTCATTATTCCATACAAATCAAATCATGTGAGTTAAGGATGTGCACTGTATAAAAACCTTGTACGTCTGATTATACACAGAGCAACACAGAAACGACTAATAAACCTCAGCGTTGCTGAGTTGCTCCAAGTATACAAAGAATCTGACAAATTTCTTGCCTCTTAGTTCACTAATGGGATTGTAGCCAGGACCTAAGGGCAGGAATGTTTAAGTTCATACTTACAACTATCACTTGTGATAACTATCTCACAATGCAGTGATATAGGCCCTCATTACAATATTGGCTGTAAAAAACGCCTACCACCGCGGCGACGGCCACCAAAAGACCATCGCCGCGGCTACCAGCCGTCCGTCATATTATGTCCACCAGAAGGATGGCGGAAATCCGACTGTGGCCATGCCGGCGGATGGCGGTAAGTGGCACTGGTGCCAGCAGCAGTGCCACGTCAGTAGACCACCCCAGCCACATTGTTGTGTAGCCATTTTAGTTATAGCTCCATGCACGATAGTTTAATACACTAGGCCGCTGTGCACCTTGACCTAGATATATTTTATTCAGCTTTGCATTGTTATTTATACAATAACCTATTTTACGGTCTTGTTTTAATTTCTTCTATCTAACTGTTTTGCTTAGTCCAGCACTGTGTTCTCAAACAACACATTCTTGATCACTCTGTGCTTCAGTCAAGGCTACAGTCTGGTACATTGCCGGTAAACGTGGTAGAAGTTTAGTCTCCAACATTCGTAGAAAATACACATCCTTATGTAGGGACATTTTCTTAGAACATCAGCTGTGTTAATTATAAAAACACTTTCTAGTCCCATTACACAGCAAGAGGGAGATTCCAGCAAGGGAACCACAACTGTATGCTGAATGCGTCGCTGCAGATGCTGACGCAGATTACAGGCCTTTGCTCAGGTATGAGGGTTGATGTCCTCCCAGGGGAACCTGAAAGGCAGGATTAGAGCTTAACATGCCGTGCTCAAATTATGATTTAGATAGGAAATAGTCCATTGATTCTAGTGGCAATATGATAGCATTATTCTTATGCTTCACTCTCATCGTCACCATTTTAATATTGTTGTGTTGTGTCGTTCTGGTTATTGCAGCTCACGCTTTGCTATCTAAAATGCAGTTGTTTTATTAAACCAATCTTTTTGCTCTTATTGTCATTTATGTATGGGACCGAATCGTGAATGAGAGAACCGGATGCGACCTGAGTGACCACGACTTCCCTGAGAAGTATGATATATCATGCGCTCGGCTGCCCAATCATCTCTACCTTTCGGGAGGGATGAGGCACTGCTAGTCAGCCGGAGCAAAGCCCAGATTTGGAGCGACAGGTGTCACCCACCGTGGGTCAGAATGACCGCCTTAGTCTCCCACACTGTGGACGATCTTGCTGCTAAAAATCCATTAGTCTCATTAGAATAATGAGAGCCTACACAACAATATTATGACCAATAATACGGTCTGGCGGTGTTCTGCTGGTGGGCGCAGCTGGCGGTAGCAGCACCCAGTCCAGTCTCCTGCCGAAGGACCCCCTGCACACAGGTAAGTGGATGTTCCGAAAGGGGAGTGGGGCAGGGGGTGTAGTGTGTGTGTGGGGGGGGGAGGTGTGCATGTTTGTATGTGCGTGTATGCGGGTGTGTGTTGCATGTTGGATGTGAGTGTGCATGTATGAAGGTGTGAGTATGTGTATGTTATGTTTTGTGAATACATGGGTGCGGGTGTGTGTGAGTGGAAGTATGCATGCATGGATGTTTGTGGGAATGTGTGTGTGTATGTGTGTGTGTGAAGGGGGCGTGAATGTAGGGTGGGGTGGGGGGGCATTGGAGAGGCAGGGGGGGTTACTGGAGAGGGAGGGGGAGGGGGGAGACCTCTATCAGTGACAGGGAAGGAATTCCCTGTCACTGATAGTGCCTAACGCGATGATTTTCGTGGCAATAAGGAAGCCACGAAAACCATGGTGGTAGGCGGGGTCATAATCCCGCAGGTGGAAAAGTGACAGCTGCCGGGCTGGAGATAGATAACTCCAGCCCAGCGGCTGTCACTGCCATGGTGGTTGGAGTGGTACATTGGCAGATTGGCATCAGCCAACCCGCCAATGCCATAATATGGCGGTAGGTACCGCCAGCCTGTTGGCGGTGCTTACCACCATGTTACCACTGATCGCCGGGGTCATAATGACCCCCATAATCTGTACTAAGGTGCCTAACCAAAACTGTAAAGAACTGCACTTTTCAAATTTTGAAGAGACTTTGATCATGTTTTTACACAATGACTGTTGCACGAATTACATGCCAAATATTTTCATGTCTCAGCTCATCACAGGCTATTAGAGAAGCCAGACCTTTAGCTTTGCTGCCTTTGTTAGTTTGTTGGTTTCACTCACCTCTGTATGGACATGTGCACGTGAGAGAGCATATGTATGCATGAATGTGTTTTGTTGCTTGGAGGCAAGAGGACTCATCTGTGCCTAATGAAGCCCATCTATGACATAGAAATGGTGAAATTTTGAGGAAAGCAGACATCTCATTCTCTATCTTTCTAGCAGGGAACAGAACATGCTGGCTTTAGGCCGCTATGGTCGGTGCTACTACACCAGACGGCAAATTCTGGGTACGCTGCATTTTGAAATGGGTTCCAGGGTTAAAGGCACAGACTGCAGAGCTCCTTGTGTGCCAGCAGTTTTCAGGCAACAATAAACATGTCAACTTACCTCTGGGGGTTAATGTATCTGGTGGAGAAGTCTACGTTTTGTCTAGTCCCAGCTTTGACTTATCAGAAAGTACTGTATAGAGATAACGTGCCTCCTGCAAAGCACAAGGTTTAGTATGCAGATCAAAGAATTATTTTTTTTGTAGATCGCTCAGTGGGTTACTGTTGTTGTCACAGTTTTTTTCGTTACTTGCAGTTCATAGGTTACGATCTTAATATAGCACAGGAAGCTATGAACCAGAATCCAATAGCAGCATGAAACTGGAGGACATGGGTTTAGTACCTTATTATTTTTTCCCCAATCTTTTATTTTTCTAAGGCTGCGAAATAGGGTTCCTTTGGATAATAATACTTATTAGTAAAGACAACCCCAACAAATATGTTACGTTTTAAATACTAAGTTTGTGTTTCTCCAGACCTAGCACTCTTAACATATAATGCCTACTAATATGGATTGTCATAGACTCCCGTTATGGCAATAAGACTGCTGGATTTTGAGCAGCAGCTCCATAAATCCCAAACTCAGGAGCGGCTCATCCGCTATGGCGGAGGGGTGTCACACCCCCACACCAGCAGCAGCTGCAAAACTTTAACTGCAAAATGATAATAAACTATGTTTATTATCGTTTTGTAGTAAAAGGGGTGGGACATTAGTAATGACAAGACTGAGGGGGAGTGCACAGCACTCCCCCTCAGTGCATCTGTATGTTTGGACAGCCGTCACAGTTGCTGGGCTGGAGAGAGCAGGCACAGGCTTCCAGTCTGCCTGGGAGCACCCTTGCTGGGTGCTTCCAGCCAATCTGAACGCTGCTTTGAGCAGCGTCAGGATTGGCTACAGGGCTGGCTGAGAGCCTGTGCCTGCAGGAAAGGAGCGGCGAGGCAGCTGTGGCGGAGAAGCAAGTAAGTGATTATTTTTTTTTTTTTAAATTAAATTAATTCGTCCCCCCTGCACCTCCCCCATGCCGCCTCGCCCCAATGAAGCCCCGCAAGATGCTCCTGCCCACACTAACCTAACCATTCCAGCCAGCAAGCAGCACCGCACCGAAACCTGAAAGAAAAGGTGCTTTGCAGCAGCCTGCACACGACACTCAGCGACTTCTCAGGGAAAGTCATGGTTGACAAGTCCCGCCCCTTTTTGTAGTCAACAAAATGTCTCTTACACACACACAGGTAAAGAAAGAGATGCAGGATGGTTTTCAATATATTTATTGAAAAGGCTGCAATCAACAAAAAAATATATGTGCTGTATTTATTAGAGCAATGTGGCATAACAGTATTAGAATAGTGGTGACCAGCAAGAAGAAAATAAACATTCCTAACATACTGGAATAAATTACATTGATGAATCCTACCTAGCCCCTAACTCCTAGGCAAGAGCATAGCAGTGATAGCCCACTCTGTCCGTATTCAGTCCATGAGAGGAGCACCTACCCCCATTACATGAAGGAAAGGGGTCTGTCCACCATCTCCTGGGTTGGCTGTAGAGACAGGGATGAGATCAGCAATGAAATGGCATGACATGTGGATGGAAATTCTGGCTGGAATCACCATCCTGGTGTCCTTTGGCCTACATAGTGTTTTTATAAGTAAACGTATTTTCATTCAGTCAAAAGGTCTGACGCGGGCATGTGCCTAAGTGTCGGACTCTGTACAAACTCTTGTGGCGACAATTGCTATCTGGATTACATTGTACTTGGATGCATCAACCTTGGACAGGGGTACATGGGGAAATGTTGTGCACAGAATAATAAGAACAATGCTTTTGCAGAATCACAGCTACATCTGATTAGAAAATAAAACATCATCGCTAAAAAGCCGGCTAACTAAAATGAATACAAAATATACAGGGTGTGCACCACTCCAAAAGCACTGATCAAGACAAAGTATACAAAAAGAGTCCAATACTCCTATGCTAGTGATGACACAAGACTTCCATTGATTTCTTTCCAAATCCAGAGACTTTTATTGGCACAGAAGACTTGTTGAGGCATGAAGTACATAAGAAAGACAACCAACGCGTTTCGCCCTTCAACATAGGGCTTCTTCGGGGCTGTAAGGTAACATGAAACAATAAAAGGAATAGTTTGATAACATGAAATACAGAACATACCAACAAAAAAACAAAAAAGTTTTTTTATATACATGTGACAAATGAAACAAGATTGTTTTACAGAACATAAAAAGTGCATGAACACGTCTGTGTCGCAATGAAAAGTGTGTAAAAAATGTATTCTTCTTAACACTTGAAAGGTCCAGTGTGATAGAGGGAACCGCCAAGGAAAAGAAATCTGGAGACAGGACGCGAAAAAGCGAATCCATCATGGAGTAAAAATGCACAAGTGATATAAGGAACTCAGGAAAAAGACCTTTTACCCAGTGTAAAAACTTCAATTTGTGACCAAAGAGCAGTGTAAACAGATGATGTAAATAAAACAAACATACCCAAATAGTATCCAGTCGGTCAAAAATTTGTAATGTTCAGTTACACAGTAATGTGTAATAAGCCTAACTGGAGGACAAAGAATAAATAACTGAGATATAGAGATAGTAGAACCCGAGGGCGCTAGCTACCTAACAAGTAAGGACATGTGTGTTTGAATAACTTTAAAAGAAAAATGCTGAAAATATAAAAGAAAAAGAGAAAATCATAAGCTCCCATTTAACAAATGAAATTAAGTTGAACCGGAATTTGAGAACTGAGAATTATAATATATATACCTATAAATAGTAATGAAATGGCAATTTCATAAAGTACCCCTTGGTGGCTATCGAATAAGTTACACCGTAAAAAACCTAGAGACACCATCTTGGAAAGAAGTTAATAATTAATTCCAACAATCGAAGAAAAAGCTGGTGCCATGCTCACAAAGAAAGCGATCGTTGAAAATATCTTACCAATAAAGTGATGGCCACGTAATGCGCGTACGGTCCAAGGCCGGAACTGTAGTCCAAGAATGAATCCCAAAGAGAAGGGGCCCGGCCGTATTCGCCCGTCTCAATATGTAGTGGCGTAGTCCCCGAAAGAAGTTAAGTGTATTAAGTAAACGCCGAAACCCAGAAGTCAGAAAAGACCCGGGAAACGTTAGTAAACATAAACAATGGACTGCATATGGCAGCCATCTTGGAAGTAACAATTTCCCAACTTCCACAAAAATAAAAGATGGACTAAAAACGGTGGCCATCTTGAAAGTGCCTTCATAACATCTATGTACCAAAGAGACAGACTGGATGCCATACGTTTCGAAATAAAGTGAAAAAAGAGTGAGAAGAGAGGGGGAGGGAGGGTGAAAGAAAGAAAAAAAAACTAATGACCACATTAATATGTGTTCAACAGATTATTTTGCCAAAAGAGTAAAAAATTAATACTAATTCCAAGTTCTAGGGGAAAACATGATAAAAACTAGCAATAATACAGAGTAAGAAATAGTCGAAGTTTAAGGTCTAATTACAAGGCAAATGAACACGTAAATCAACTGTTTATCATCAAATAATCCATTCTGATCATACGATCTATAATGTAATGCTACAATAAGCAAAGTAAATTATAACCACAGAAGGATGGATATTGGTAACACTTTAACTAAAATGAATAAAATGGAATAAATGAAATTAGAGCAAATATGTAGGTAAAAGGCACAGGATGCAGGCTTAAGCTAAGCTAAAATATGGGTGCCCAAGCAGAGTGCAAAATGGACCGACGACAGGATGAGATGACTCCTACATTTTGAAGTCATCATTGTCTTATGTAATATTTCCTATACATTTATTTACACAATTATATGAATCAATATCTTTGTATATGTGTATGATGAAAAGCGCTCTGGTACCATACATTGGGACGAGTAGCGCTATAAAAGAAATTAAATACGCACAAAAGGGTCTCTGGAGAGATGAGGGCATCATTGAAGGTTGGTAATGAGGGGATGTGTGGAGAAAGAGGTCTCTGGAGGGAAGGTGGTGTGCCAATAATAACTGCTGCACCGGGTGCCATCAGCACTAAAGCCAGCCTGGGACTGGAAATAATTTAATGGATAAAAAAAAACTCTCTCAGTCATAGGAATGAGTGAGACTCATGAGTAGCAAACAAAAAAGTGAAATTCAAAATGATAGGCCATATGACCTTGTAGGGCATGGATTTACTTAACTGTCTCCAGACATATATATAGATGCTTATTCACAAGCCCATTGCAACGCTGGTGCGTCACTTTTTCCCACATGAAAAATGACGCACCAGCAGTGCAATGGGCTTGTAAATAAGCACCATAGTTCTTTCGATTTTTTTTTAGACAATGGGGGTTATTACAACTTTGGAGGAGGTGTTAATCTGTCCCAAATGTGACGGATATACCACCAGCCATATTACGAGTTCCATAGGATATAATGGACTCGTAATACGGCTGGTGGTATATCCGTCACTTTACCGTCACTTTTGGGACGGATTAACACCTCCTCCAAAGTTGTAATAACCCCCAATATGTTGAATTAGCCACTGTTTTGCCACCATTTTTGCAATGTTGTCTTGGTGTGGATGCATACCAGCAACCCTGGAGATTGTAGGATTTGTCTGGAACACTTCAAAAACATTGGAATATTATAATAGGGCCCTTTCAGAACTTCTGGGTTTTTAGTCGATGGATGTCAAAATTGTGCTGTACAATGTATCATTTGGCCCTGTGTTTCGCTTCCAAAATTTTAACTGGAGTGAACCCTCTCCAAACCCATTTGAAGGTCATGGAACACAACCTGCAGTCCAATTGGAGAAAGGTATTTACGCCCCACCATTTTCTAAGTTCACCAGCCGCCACTGCATTGCATGGGCTTCTTAGCAGTTCTACTGTGTAGCCTCAGGTATTTTCCTTAGTAGCTCTCACTACAAGCATGCGTGCAAGTTAGAGGTAGGTGGTTTCTTCTTTCTAGAGAGGGTGGAGCAGTTTTGCTTACTCCTTTGCCTCAGCAGTACAGTCAAGATTGTACTGATTTGCAAGTATGAGTATTGGTATTTGTTTTAAAATATGACACTGCAAAATAAACAGCTGACACACCCATCCATGTATTGTATGACACTGTCAGTCAACCGTGGCTTTTTACCAACATAATTTTAAATGCTATTTTTTCATCTACCTTTATGAGTAAAAACAAAACTAGAAGTCCCACAGTGCACCGATTACATGGGCACAGAGAAAGGTTCCAAACAAGGATGATTTTCCCGGAGTACAAGAAGGATTCAGGTACAGTATGGAGAAAGTGTCCTTAAGTGCATTATCATCTATTGAGCTCCCACTTTTACACTGCAACCCCCTCAGGCTTCTTTGTATTTTCCTTCCCTTTACCCTTCCTCTCCGTCCCACTTTTCAGTTCCTCATTCGTTTCTATGACAACAATTCACGTCATTTCTTTTTGCTTTTTCCATTTCAGTTTAGCTTTTTCTCCTTCCATTCATTTTCTTTTTATCTGCTATTTTCTCTTCCACTTGACAATCAGTCCTCTTGTTCCGATTCTATATTCCTTTCAGTTTCTATTATGTATTTCCTCCAGATAGTTTCACATTTACTTCTTTTAATAGCTTAGTTCGTACTAATCACTATTATGCCATAAATTGATTCTCCCTTCTTTGTTCTTTTTCTTGTCTCCTCTCTACCTCCCATTCATATTCTGACATATTTTTAAATAATTGTCTACCCTTTCCTCTTGACTCTTTGGTTTTCTTTATGCCTTGCGTTCAAAGGTAGGAACGAACCTGAGTGGAGAAAAATTATCTTCACAGAGCTGCTGATGGTCCACCCAGACCATCAGAGCTCCATTTATGTGAGATGCCCTCATCCCTAGCTGGAACTACAGTCTTTTGGGAGAGCAGTGGCTGACAGTCATGCAGGCATTTGAAGGATGAGCTAATGGTGTATAGGCTGAGAGCCTCTCTGGCATCATGGTCAATAGGACTCGATTGATAGCCCCTGCATTCCTGAAATCAGCCACACCAGCCTTCATTACACCAGAAAAAATCCCTGTCTCTTCACGGCCCAGTCCACTGTTGTCAGAGTTCCAGTACCCGGTTGGCTTGCAAGGTATTTCGATTAAGAGAGAGACATGTTTGACCTTGTTCCGGCCTGAACTCCTGTGGGCTTGCACCCTTGTTGTGGGTCAGGTCAGAGTGTGATCTGGTTTCTTTCATCATCAGGTCTGGCCCTACTTCAGTGAGGACAAGCTGGCCCAGTGTCTCTAGTTGTGAGATGTGCCCAATTTAAGTAGCCACCACAACTCTAAATGAGGAAAAATGTTTTCCTTTCGGGACACATTAGTCCAGTTGCCTGTCCCGTTCCTTTGCAGATTGCTGGTGCACTCGGGCGGTAATTGGCTTTGTATTTCAGGTTTATGTGACTTTTAGGTTTGTGTACTCATTTTGCTGCTTCAAAAAGTCTAAATTGTACATAGTCAAGGGTCGTTGTATTGTGGTGCATTCCAATTTTATTATGCATTGTGTGCATTCTGCTATTATGATTCCATTTGTACTGTAAATGTATTTATTGAAATAGTATTAAAGTGTTTTGTTCTGACAAGGGGGGTCATTCCGACCTTGGCGGGCGGCTACCACCGCCCGCCAGGAGGAAACCGCCATGCGGAAACCGCCATGCGGAAACCGCCATGCGGCCTCCAATGCGGCCACATTTACGCGGCCCCCATTCCGACAATCCCGCTGGGCCGGCGGGAATGAGGCCGCAACACAGGAGCCGGCTCCTAATGGACCGGCGGTGTTGCGGCCGTGCGACGGGTGCAGTTGCACCCGTCGCGCTTTTCACTGTCTGCTATGCAGACAGTGAAAAGCTAGCCGGGGCCCCAGGACACCCCTTACCGCCAGCCTCTTCCTGGCGGTGCAAACCGCCAGAAACAGGCGGGCGGTTAGGGGGTCATAATCCCCAGGGCAGCGCTGCCCTGGTGGATTATCACCGCCGGGGCTTAAACGGCAGGAAACCGCCCGGTACCGCCGCGGTCAGAATACGGAATAAAGCACCGCCAGCCTGTTGGCGGTGCTTTAGTCATTTTTGCCCTGGCGGTGGGGTCAGAATGACCCCCAAAGGCTTGACATCTGCATCTTTATTGCAAACATGCTGACTGTGTTGGAAATACATCAAACTAAACAGCAGCTTTTTCAGCCAGGCCTTGACTGTTTACTCATTTCTACCCAGAGTAAAGGAGCCTGAGAACCTATAGTACTAGTTAGTCAATGGGGTACTCAATTCTTTGCTCCTACTTGATTTTCATTGTGCATAAGCCTGACACTGCATACATGAAAGCTGCATTTGGGTTAAACATTTTAGCATTCATTCATAATTCAAGCTTTGTGCTAGGAGTGTGCAGCTGGTGGCTTCCTCATGAATACAGTGCGTTGCCAGGCAGGTCCCGCTCCCCTACTGCTTCATGCCACGCCGCCTGTCACATCCCAGAGGCAGCAGCGCACCGCATAATCAGGGCGGATGAACCTCACTGCTGTTCAGACAGTGAAAGTTTCCGTCCCTGACGTATGGCACGAAGAGTAGGCCGATAATAATGCTTGACTCTCGCCTCAGGGAATGCACGCGCTGCCACTGATATGCTTCATGTGGCTAATTTGCATATTCTCGCAGCACAATGCTGAACGCTGTGGATGTGTTACTGTAGGTGTTACAACAAATCGCTTTGCTCATTATCCAGACCTCCCCAGAGGGGTCGTTCAACAACTCACAGGTTTCAGTTCTTTGAATTACTTCTGATAGAGCCTCTGCCAGCATCTGACGTAAGCTGTGTTTGTGTCTAGTGGAGGACTACTGTATATGTGCGGTTGTTACATCACCTGATGGTACTATGAAGTGCTTATGTATGGCTACAGGTTTCGTGAAACTACATAACTGCAGTATAGTAGAGCTCTCGATTCTATGGCAATTATTATTGTGACATGTCCGGTGTAGGGCTCCATATCTATGTTTTTCTTAAGTTAGTGGAATGTAGCCACATGTATTTGCTACTCATTTAGGTGTATTCACACGTTCATGTGTGTAAGATTTCAGTGCACTGAGAAGCTATGCACAGTACAGTTACACTCAGCTGAAATTATTCCCTATGTTAAACTTACATTATGTGTACAGTTAAAAGGAAACATATATCCTATTTGAAGTGTGCACATTAACTACATTTCATATGAGGATCCAAGTACTATTAGTATTTAGCCAGGTTTCTGTATTTTAAATTAAATACATTCATTGTTAAACTCATTCTAGGTTTATATTAGCATTCCATTTCACAGAAAGTTGGCTGCAGATACATTAGGTATACAATAAACCTGCAGATGAGTCCCATATAGCTTGATGCATTGAAGATTATATTTGTTTCACCTTCAGTGTAGCTGCTTGCATAAAAAATAAAATGCACTGTTCAAGATCTCCCACTAATACAGTGGCATAGTGATGTTCCAAATCCATTAGGGAAATCCTTGTTCTCCAGCGCGAGGCCCATTAAGCCTGGTGAAAGAACACATTGTTGAAAAGTGGGACATTTACACCACTCTAAAGGACAGATTTATGTAAAGTGGCGCTGCACCCAGTGCAGCGCCACTTTACCTGCACCCTTTAGCGCCGCCCCTACCGCCACCATGTGTGCGCCGTATTTAAAATACGGTGCACCATGGCGCAGGGTAGGGGCAAAAGCATCATTTTTCATGATGCTATTAATCTACTCTGCAGGAGTAGCGCCCAACTGTTGCAGAGTACATAGGGGCCCATTCTAAAGAATGGAAGCCCCCTTTTAACGCCTGCTCTGAGTAGGAGTTAAAAGTGCCGTAAAAAATGGCGCAAGGAAATCTCATACATTTCTTTACACCATTTTTATAGCCCCCATAACGGGGGAACGCACTTTTTGCATACATTATGCCTGGCACAGGCATAATGTAGCCCAAAGGGTTACAGAGTGGTGCAATGCATGCATTGCGGAATCCGTAAATACGGCGCAGAGATTTCGGCCTTGTTGGGCCACATTAACATTAAAAAAAAAGACATTATTGTGGCGCAAGGTGGCGCTAAGGGATCAAAAATATGCCCCTAAGGGTGGTATACAATTTGAGTACTCTCACCAGGATCTTTTGGCAGGGATCTCATTAACTCTTCCAATCATGGGGTTGGTGATTACAATGATCCGTTGTTAAGTGTGGCTCGGTTGCCTTGGAACTGATTTAGTTGGGCATACATCATTGTCAATGCACACTTCCACTCATTGCAACGCCTCCCATCCAGTACAGAGCGCAAGAGAATTGGTTGAGACAGTATATGGGGCTTGGTAGAAGTATGCCCATATATACAATTGGGAAACAAATTACATAAATCGGTGTGTGGTGTGAATATCCATTGGACACAGTTAATGTCATATTTCACAATTTTTTGTGCAAGGCACAAAACTACACTCCCTGTCCTCTTTCACCTGTAATTCAAAGTCTGGCAATATGTATGGGATTAATTGATCCATCAACACTGATTTCGTTTTGAGCTATAGAGGAAGACAGATTATTTGTTTAAGGCTGTGAATTGCACTAATTTGTAATAATCTAGGGCCAGATGTAGCAACCCGTTTGCGAGTCGCAAACGGCGAAAATCGCCGTTTGCGAGTCGCAAACGTGGGTTTGGCATGCAGAAATGCATATTGCGAGTTGTTACCGACTCGCAATATGCATTTCCGACTCGCAAATAGGAAGGGGTGTCCCCTTCCTATTTGCGAGTCGCTGTGGGATGCAATACCATTTGCGACCGCGTACGCGGTCGCAAATGGCATCGCAGTTACCATCCACTTCAAGTGGATGGTAACCCACTCGCAAATTGGAAGGGGTCCCCATGGGACCCCTTCCAGTTTGTGACTGGTCCCCAAAATATTTTTTCAGGGCAGGGAGTGGTCCAAGGGACCACTCCCTGCCCTGAAAAAATACCGAAACAAAAGGTTTCGTTTTTTTTTGCAGTGCAGCTCGTTTTCCTGTCAGGAAAACGGGCTACACTTCAAAAAAAAAAAAATGCTTTATTTAAAAGCAGGTCGCGAACATGGAGGTCTGCTGACGTCAGCAGGCCTCCATGTTAGCGAGTGCCCATACTCGCTATGGGGCCGCAATTTGCGACCCACCTCATGAATATTCATGAGGTGGGTCATTGCGACCCCATAGCGAGTTGCAGTCGGTGTCTGAGACACCGTACTGCATTGGGAATTGCGACTTGCAATTTGCGAGTCGCTCCGACTCGCAAATTGCAAGTCGCAATTCCCAAATTTCGTACATCTGGCCCCTAGTTTCTTGAGCGACAAAGTCTTGTATCTTATTATTCATTGGATTCTAGTTGGGTGTTCTTTTTTGCTCAAATAAACCTCAAGATTTTAATAGATATTTTATAAGCACATCACTGAACAGTATGAGAAGGGCTACAATTATACAAGTGTGCCTTTGAAATGTGATGAGATGCTTCGCTGGGAAATAAAAAAGGTCCTCACCAACAATTTGTGGCATGCTTCATCATCGGACTTTCCCACACCTTGACCACAGACTATCTGGATTGGCTCAGCTACATGATGTGGAAGGAAGAGTAATTTTGTTAATGGCTGTATTAGGGAGCCAGAGAAAGGAAAGGACTTAAAATAGTCTAGGGCTGTAGCCACGTTATTCTAATTTAGGATGTACCGACTGAATAAAAAATTAGGAAATACCAAAATATATGGGCTATAATCACGAAAGTGATTCAACATGTTTGGTCTAGATATCTCTTGCCCATGTGGGTCAACAGCCTTCATCAGGATGTAAAGTCTCTGTTAGCATGAGACGTTGTGATGATTAGACACTACAACACATAGCACATAAATATACAGAGACACTGCCTCGGGATACACACAAATTAAATAAAAGATGTCATAGGAGAATTACTCATAATAGTTGTGCACTCTTTGCATGAGAAATTTTCTTTTGGTAAGAGAATTCATCATAAGTCCCTCTAAAGTGTGGTTTGAGATATGTTGGCACAAAGAGAAGGAAAATAAAGACCTGTATTATTGAAGATCAAAGAACTATAAAATATGGAAGATCAGCTACCAGGCTCTCAAACTACTATTTAGAGGCAAACCAATTCTGATAATTATTTCCAATGGGTTATCACTAATAAACCCTGGATTTCAATTAACTACATCAATTCCAAATCCATACTTTTGGAAAGAGACCAGCGCTACACTTACAAACTTCACATACAAGATAGGATTCGATTATGTTATTTCATGGCATCTTATGATAACATTAAAACAAATTTCCCAGAAATCAGGGGCTTTTACAGACAGGGCAATATTGTGTATTTGAAAAAGAAATCATTCATAACCCAGCGGTAGAAATTATGTACTTTCTTGATAACTTCTCAAAAAATAGTTCATGTTTAACTTGCCTGCTGTTTTTCAGATGCCAGATTGAGTTTGAAACGTGAGCAGGATAAAAACATGCTTTGCCTGATCACATCTCCTGCAAAGAGCCTTACTATTACTAGGACAACTACATGGCTGTAAAAAGAAACATATGATGGAATCAGGAATACTGAGGGAATCTATATCCCACCATATGTGATGAAAAGAAGTGGGCCAGTGGCAGTCTTGTGAAAATGTCATTCTCGCACGATGAGGGCTAGACCAATTTAATATTTGAACCATGCCCATTCTGGAGCCATATCTATTTTTTAGAAGCTCTTCTGGAGGTAGGACCTGATGCCCAAGCCCAGTTGGTGATACCTTCAAAATGCTACTAACTAGACTCTGCCTTCACCTTGAGAGATCTAGATAAGAGGTAAGAGAAAAAAGAGAAAAAAAACAGGTTATTACAAAACACTGGTGCATCCACGTCGAAAGAAATGGCTTACCTGGCAAAGAGAACTACACGTCTTCTTTTTTATACATGAAGATAGACAAGAAGAAGAGCAACAAGTTCAGACAATGCAACATACATCCAATCTGGTACAAGCCGAGTCTACAACACCCTACTCTATTAGTAATAATAAAGTAAAGTACAGGTTCTCACTAACAACAAACTGGACTAAGGGACGTTTGTGATTAAGAATAACCTGGGCTCACTCTTCTCAATTGTTTTGTGTTACTGAAAGAGTTGTAATTG
Organism: Pleurodeles waltl; assembly: GCF_031143425.1. Classification (NCBI taxonomy): domain Eukaryota; kingdom Metazoa; phylum Chordata; class Amphibia; order Caudata; family Salamandridae; genus Pleurodeles; species Pleurodeles waltl. Next base: position 69,410,535 of record NC_090436.1, read on the forward strand.
AAGTAGCTGTGGCCCTTGATCATCTTTTGGGCAATGTATAAAGCTGGAGTAAGAGTGCCAGGGTTTCATTTCCAGCACTTGTCTTGCTCGGTTCCTGACTCACACATTCTCCCCTCCCAGCATCAAGATTGCCCTGCACGAAGGACCAGGAGGTGTAAGAGGAGGAAGAATGTTCACTGTTGACTGCAAGATTATAGATCTGGTAGCTACTACAATGAACTTTGTGCCATCATGCAGTCTCTGCTACCCTCCCACTGAGACCTAATCATACTGTGGAGGTTTGCTGGGTGATGCAGAAGACACCAGGAGACCTATTTATCAAAGATCTGAGAGGTCGGAATTCAGACACGATCCTCACTGAGTCAGGATAATCAATTGTAACTAGGAACATCATCTTATTGTGTACAAATATGTGGTGGAACCTATTTAGGGTAAAATTAATCCTAAAGTAGTTCTGATCTCATTCCGATATAGCTTCATAGCCAACTTTGCTCTTTGGAGAAGGTACCAATTAGAAACATATTTTAGCCAAATCCAACAATAAAATGTCAAAAAGCGGTAGGTCTACCATCTTCCTGATTTATGAAATTAAATGAAATAAGGTAATTATAAAGTGCACTGCCACTTTAAAAGGAGCAACCTGGTGCGTAGTCAATTATCCAACTAGTTGCTAAACCTACTGGAAAAGGAAAAGTTAGGATTTAAAGACCAGGATCAAAACCATCCATTTAGAAGATATACTGCACCATATACCGGCTGTTTATCAGGATGAATGTACCTAACCCTTCCTTCTGGGATCCATAGACATAACTCATGCTAAAAAAACATGCACCAGACCCCACATGCTCCTCTTCCTTGTTGGAGTGCCATATCTGTTCTCTAGAATACGTTACCCTACCCTACCGCCTTCTCACATGAGATACCTGCTTCAGGTTTCAAGATAAATATTTGTCCCCTAATGAACATTTGGAGCAGCACTTGTTTTACTACATCCACCTACTTCTATTTTTATTTCCTATAAAGCATGGATACCTCAAAGTACGGCCCGCGGGCCTCATGCGGCCCCCTGGCCAACAGGAGCACTGACCAGCTGTTTTCTCGACGCCACACTAACAATAAAAATATTAAATAGACACACAGGGGGTCATTCCGACGGACCGCCAGGGCCGGGGACCATGGAAGCACCGCTAACAGGCTGGCGGTGCTTCCCAGCCCATTCTGACCGCGGCGGTAAAGCCGCGGTCAGAAAAGGGGATCCGGCGGTTTCCCGCCGGATTTCCCCTGCATGGGCTGAATCTCCATGGCGGCGCTGCAAGCAGCGCCGCCATGGAGATTCCGACCCCCTTCCCGCCATCCTGTTTCTGGCGGTTTTTACCGCCAGGAACAGGATGGCGGGAACGGGTGTCGTGGGGCCCCTGGGGGCCCCTGCACTGCCCATGCCACTGGCATGGGCAGTGCAGTGGCATGGGCAGTGCAGGGGCCCCCTAACAGGGCCCCATAAAGATTTTCACTGTCTGCTTATCAGACAGTGAAAATCGCGACGGGTGCAACTGCACCCGTCGCACCCCTGCAACTCCGCCGGCTCGATTCGGAGCCGGCTTCCTTGTTGCAGGGCCTTTCCCGCTGGGCCGGCGGACGCTTTTTTGGCGGTCGCCCACCGGCCCAGCGGGAAAGCCAGAATGGCATCCGCGGTCTTCTGACCGCGGAGCGGCTATTTGGCGGTTCCCGCCAGGCGGGCGGCTCCCGTCGCCTGCCAGGGTCAGAATGACCCTCACAATCATTTATTTCAAACTTAAAAGAAAGGAAATAACTAGGGACTCCTGCACTTAACTTTAGGAACACATTAATTTTTAAAGACATCTTGCAGCATAAGTTTCATAAACTAAGACAGTCTCTTCAAAATTAAAAAAGTGTTTTGAGTGAAAATGCAGAACCTATTCACTTTAGAACAATTTATTTTATCAGTGCATTGAGATGTATTAATTTAAAAGTGATAGTTTTCAAACATAAATTTGAAAACATTAATTCTTCCCCTTACGCTGATAACAGCACCAATAGTAAAATAAAGAGACAAGTCACTTGGTATGTTCACTTTATGGGTGGGCTGGGTTCCTATCATACATAAACAACATTATAGTTTATTAAATGAAACATAGAAGCAGGTTAGAAGCAGCAAATGAAACATAGAAGCAGGTTAGAAGCAGCACACACCATGAAATCATGTAATTCGAGGTCCTCTCATATGTGATAATGCAGTGATTATGCAGAAAAAGGAGGGGAAGTGATATTAAACAATTGCCTAGGCTCACACAATTTAGAAAAGTGGATAAGCCAGGATGAATTCCAGGTTTTCTGGTTTCCCATTGTTTATTTCAGCCACTAGATGTATATCCTTCGCTTCTCCTACACCTATCTTGCCACCAATCCCCCAGCCACCCCACCCAACCACCACTGCCCTGGCATTAATGCGGCCCCCGGGCACATCACAGACCAAACTTTTTGGCCCCTGGGAAAATGTTGGCGAGTCCCCATGCTATAAAGGGTATTATTTACTCCTAAGTGTGTTTTGGCTCTAAAAGACAACACAGCCAAACAAAGGACAAGGAACTGCTATAGGCACATAGAAAAACAAGAGAACATCTTGACCATAATTTTGAAAGCAATGATGATTTTATATGCACAGCCCCTCATTAGCTAACACAGGAAACCTGTAACATAGGTTGGAATGAAGACAAAATCTATCTTGAAAAATTTTCATTGAGACAAGAATAATGTAGTAGAAAATGTCATGCATTATACAGTGTCTTAAAAAATATTCTTCCTAGCCTTCATCTTGCTTTTGAGCCATGATTGTTTTTGTTTTTTTTTCAAATCCACAGCCTTCCTTCCTGCAGTGCTGAATAGGCTGCAGTTTAGATTAAACTCAGGCCCATCTATGTAGGAGGAATGGAAGAGATCTATCTGTGGTGAGATGTAAGTAGTGAGGATTTCAGAATGTAAGTGCTTTTAAAGGAAGGGCAGAATGTGGATTTTCCAAGCACTAATGATAGAAAGTTAAAATTTTATTAAAGACACAGGCCCATATTTATACTTTTTTTGCGCCACATTTGCGTCATTTTTTGATGCAAAAACGGTGCACAACTTACAAACTATAATTGTGTTTTGTAAGTTTATGCCGCCTTTTTGTAAAAAAATGACACAAATGCAGCGCAAAAAAGTATAAATATGGGCCACTGTGGCAAATATTATGCGTCACTTTCTTACTTTATTTTCATAGCAGTCAGAAAAATTAGTTAATAGAACAGTAGATAATTATGATCAGTAATCAAACTAAAACCCATAGCAGTCTTTGGGATAGAACTATACTATTCTTCTCCTTCTTGATTTGAGTGATAGTTATCTCTGTTTAAAAATCAAAAAAGTTCTAAAATAAAGAAAGATGACAAATAACAGGAAATGGCAATCCAATCCTTATTTGCTAATTAAATATGATTTAGTTTGGGGAACTGTAGATTGGACCACTAGATTAAACAGAGATAGAGAAAGCCTCTGGCTAAAACTGAGGGAAAAACAGGCTTTAAAGAAGATGTCAATAACTGAGTAGAGGACTATCTGAGAGAAGACCTGTGCACTTCATATTCTTTCAAAATACAAACAACACAAAGCTTTGGATGTTGTGGAAAATAAATATTCTCCACTGATGAAGTTAAGGTTTGTGTTCTGCTCAAAATGCAAAATACAATTTCCACTGGGAGTATACTGCCTAGCAATTAGGCCCAACACTCCAATGTCCAATACCCTTTCAAATGTATTAAACAAAGTATCATTGTAAGCTTAGCTCAGAGGCATTTTAGGGATAACATATTGTTATTGGGCCATTGCTGGAAGAATCATTGAATAGCTTTGAGATCCCACTAAAGGAGCACATGGGTGTAGGAGGAACACTCATTCTTATCCATGGCGCAGTCTGCAGTTGCTCGCCAATAGGTTTGTCATCAATATGTTTGTGATTAAAAGAACTGGCTCATCTGTGTGTGATAAATGTTCTGTAAGACTTACTAGAAGAGACTAGGGAACATAGGAAGTTACCTAATAATTATATATCTGCTGAAAAGTGATTAGAGTTTGAGCCTAAACACAAGATATATCATGCTGACCATGCTGAGTGGTTCAATTTAATAGACTCAAAGGCCCAAGAACATGTGATTGAGTCGATAGGCTCCTCCAAAAGGCATTCTGTAGAACAGTTTGAATTGAACTGAGGGTGACCTTACAAACTGAGTTCTTGGAACTTCTGGAAGTAGAATGGGAATTTCCACCGACATCTGTTAGCAGATCCAGAAATCATACTTGTGAATGCTAAAATGTAGTTGTTATTTTGATGGTAGTCAGTTCCATTCTGATCCTGGCTAGACATTGAGCAATCATTAAAGTAGCGGGAAACCATAATGGACATCTATCTTCTAAAACTGTAGGCGAGCATTAGTTGTTAGGACTATTGGAGTTGTTTCAACTGTAAAATAGTAGTAATCGATTATTGAGCCTCAAAGTCAATAGGTCAATTAAAAGGGGTCGCAATTAAATTGACTGACTTGGAAGAAAGGAAGATGCATTTACCATTTGCTGTAATATTTTAAATGGTGAAAATTCCAATCCAGATCTTGTTGAGATGACTGGGAAGGTGTTCTGCTATTACTGAGATATAGAGAAGTAGGCAATATTCCTCAAACAACTCTGTTAGAGAGGCTAAGATTTTTGAATGAGTTCTTCTTAAAAAATTGATTTAGTGGACTGCAAAGAAAATGCAAAGAAATACATGGCAGCAGGTGTAGTTTTTGTGAATACCTGTATTACAAAGGAGTCTGCAAGAATGCCAAACATTTGATATGCATGAAAGACTCCTCCACAGACCATGCACTTCCATTCAAGAAGTGGCTGTAAGAAGGCTCTCCTTCCTGTCGAACTTGCATCAGACTTAAAAAGGACGGGGGCAAAACTGACTAGTTTTTCTAAGATGATCTAATGTGTGCTCTTCTATAGTCAGGCATATGAGGGAGAACATCCACACTATTGGGTTTAGATAGAATAATGCACAGAGGAAGTAAAAATGGTCTGCAGCAGAATTGAAAATATTAGAGGTGTTAGAAATTGGGTTACTGGTTGACTGGTGTGTGTTAGAAATGGGGTTTCTGGTTGGCTAGGGTATGCACCTAATCCAGGCAGAACCCACCCACTCTAGTCAGGGCAAGGGAGTTACACATACAAGATAACCCCTGCTCACTCCCTTGGTAGCTTGGCACGAGAAGTCAGGCCTAACCCGGAGGCAATGTGTAAAGCGTTTGCACAACATGTGACGCAAAATGTACACCACAAAGTAAACACAACACTGAGCTATGTAAAAATAAACTATTGCACAAAACATCATTAGAGCAACATTACACATTAGTAATACCCTGCTACCTTAGCAGTTGTCAGAACGTTACACAAGTTACTAATACTCTGCAGGAATACGCAGTTGTCACATTAGGACACGTGAGTACTCAGGATTCTGCAACATAAGCAGAAGTCAGGAATTACAGTAAGAGTTCTATGCACTTGTCATGAATACCTCATAAATACCCATAAAAGGAACATTAGAGAGCATATCACAAGTCATAAAAATACATACCAGCATGTCTTGCCCATAAAAGGAACATCAGCACATATATGTAATGGCAGGAAAGCAGGTAGGAATTCTATAAACCCCCCAAGATCTATACTAGGCTCCTGGAGCCAATAGCTCCTAGAAAGTACCTGGTGTCCTGAAGAAGAGGCACTCCCTGTGCCTAAAGGAGTAGCATAGGGGGCCCGCAGCACTCCTGTGCGCACAACGGGGGCCACACAGTGCTCCTGGGGGAGAGGGGTGGTTACCCTCACCGTGTGATAAACGGGCCCCTCCAGGGGCCCGCGATCTTGGTGGGGGCCTGCCTCGGCCTCCTCATACCCTGTCCATAAGGTGGGGGCCAGGCGAGGCCCAACAAACAATTATTTTGGGGGAGAGAAAGGGGGCCTCCGTCGAGGTCTCCCTTCCCCGTTATTTTAAAGGGAAATACCCGTTTTCAAAAAGAGAGGCGCGTCCTGCTCCTAGGGCAGAGACTGGGGGAAAGGAACTCCCTTTCCGACCCCGGGTCCTGCAATGCTGGAGGCAGCTGCCCTCGTTCCGGGTGCGGCTGCCTGTGGGAAAAAGGGAGAGGCTGCGCCTCTTCCCCACATGCTGTGCTCCTCTCCGGAGCCAATCCTGCGCCTCACGGGTTGGGGCAGTGATCCCCTTGACAACAGGGGAGCCGGCGTGTACCCCGGAGGCACTGCTCAGGTTGCCGGGTCTCCGGGAGCACTGAGAGGAGCGTGCCGGCTCCTCTCTTTGTCTTCTGGAGTGCCCTGGGGGCACAAAGCACAGCGTGCTCTGATATGCTTGGGTAATTAAGGAGGCCCGGGCTGCAGCAGTGATTGTGGATTGTGAGGAAGCGCTTTCCCTGGCAAACGAGGAGTGCTTTAAAAAGCGCGAAGGCACTGTACTTTGGCCCGGCAGTGATTGCTGAGCACGAAGAGTGCCCCAAGAAACGCGAGGGGCACCACGGTGACACTGGGCTGCGGCAGTGATTTCAGGCAGCCAGAGAGCGCTCCAAAACAGCGCTACCTCAACACAGCAGCACTCCTGGTGTAAGTTAGGTTCTACAGAGGTCAGGGGCCACAGCACCCTGCCTCTGGAGACAACAAAATGAAGAAGTGGCCGCAGGGCTGGAGAACCCAGCAGCAGGTCAGCACAAAAGGGGGGGCAAGCAGTGGCAGTTCCTCCTTGTGACCAGGCAGGTCACAGGTCAGCACAGCAGCAGCAGTCCAAGGTGGTCCTGGTGAGTCCTTTCAACAGTGTCCTGGCCAGCTCCAGGTAAGGTTCCTGGAGTTCCAACAATGTCCAAAGTGATGTCTAAATTGTGGGGAAAATTCCCTTGTACTTATACTAAGTTCACAGTGAGTTTTGCAATGGGGAGGCGAGGGGGTTCCAACCAGTTACAACTGGTTCTGGGAGTGCTCTCTCTCTCCTCCAGCACAGGCTCCAAACATCAGTGGGGGGGTAAACAACCCTATTGTGCGTGGCCAGGACACAGCCTTTACAAAGGCAAGTGTGCCCCGCCTCTCCCTTCTCTCAGCCCAGGAAGGCTATACAATATATAGATGCACCTCTGTGACACCTCCACCCTCCCTGTGTTCAGGCTGTCTGAAAAGTATGCACAAAGCCCCAAATGTCAGTCTGCCCAGATGTGGATTGGATACCAATAAAGGGAGGGGAGGTCCCTATAACCCCACTGGATTAGGGGCAATAACAATGCAAGGAAGCAAAATATCCAACAGGTATAAATCTGTACCAAGTATCTAAGCAAAAAACTAAATTTTTTACTGAGTAGTCATTTCTTTATTACAAATAAATCAAGTGAATCATAGTGTCCACAAATCACCTGTACATCTAAAAAAGTAATCCACAAAAACAGACTATAAACAAATCAGAAGCAACCCTAACATTACAAACAAGCACCGTGATACATAAAATAGAAGCTGCTTAACCATCGAGTGGCAAGCAGTCAACGTTCCAGGTAGAGACAGTTGTGGGAGGAAAGTATCCTGTTCCAGTGACAACAATTAGTCAAATGTTTCCAAAATTCCAACAGTCACTCCTTAGTATGATATAGTCGATGCGTGACACGGCGAAGCCCTTATTTCGAGTTATAAACGGCTGGCAACTTCTTGTTAATAAGACAGCATTAGTTTGGCTGCATTCCTTTTTAAAATGACTGCTTGCGCTTCTATTGAACATTCCAAGCCAAGGCACTGTCGTCATTGTCCTGAGGAGGCCGTAGTTGATAAGGCCGAAACGCGTCGACTATATCATACTAAGGAGTGACTGTTGGAATTTTGGAAACATTTGGATTTAATAATTCGGGGAGTGGATCGGACTTTCATTTCAGTGACTAATTGTTTTCACTGGAACAGGATACTTTCCTCCCACAAACTGTCACTACCTGGAACGTTGACTGCTTGCCACTCGATGGTTAAGCAGCTTCTATTTTATGTATCACGGTGCTTGTTTGTAATGTTAGGGTTGCTTCTGATTTGTTTATAGTCTGTTTTTGTGGATTACTTTTTTAGATGTACAGGTGATTTGTGGACACTATAATTCACTTGATTTATTTGTAATAAAGAAATGACTACTCAGTAAAAAATTGAGTTTTTTGCTTAGATACTTGGTACAGATTTATCCCTGTTGGATATTTTGCTTCCTTGCAGACGTGGATTGGAGGCAAGCTGCAAAACACCAGAGTCATAAGCAAAGATAAATGCACACTTTCTAGAAGTGGCATTTCTGTGATAGTAAAAAGAAATACACCTACACCAGTAAGCAGCATTTCTCATCACTATCACAACCATACCAAACATGCCTACGCTACCCCTCATAAATCAGACAATACCCCTTACACATAAGGCAGGGCATTTCTAATGCAATCCTATGAGAGGGCAGCACTCACAGCAGTGAGACACCAAGTTAGACAGTTTTTCACTACCTGGACAGGCCATGCAACTTGGCACATATCCTGCCTTCTACATACATGGCACCCTGCCCATAGGGCTAGCTAGGGCGTACCTTAGGGGTGACTTACATGTAGTAAAAGGGGCGTTCTGGGCCTGGAAAGTAAATTTAGATGCCAGGTCCCTGTGGCAGAAAACTGCGCACACAGGACCTGCGCTAGCAGGCCTGAGATAGGTTTGAGAGGCTACGTCAGTGAGTGGCTCACACAGCACTGCAGGCCCACTAGTAGCATTTAATTTACAGGCCCTGGGCACAGGGATACCACTTTACAAGGGACTTAGAGGTAAATTAAATATGCCAATTAGGTATAAGACAATCATACCAATTTTACAAGGGAGAGCACATGCACTTTAGCACTGGTTAGCAGATAAAAAGTGCTTAGAGTCATAACGTCAGCCAACAAAGTTCTGAAAAATAAGGAGGCAAAAGTCAAAAAGTCTGGGGAATGACCCTGTAAAAGGGCCAGGTCCCACAGTGTGTGAGATCTGATCAAGCAGAAACCACAATACTAGGTGGGGTAAGGCACATGCAAACCTTAAATTAACCTGTGCCCACCCCTGGTGGATCAATCAGGCTTCACTTAGAGGAAATGTGTAAAGTCTGTGTGCAACACTTCAAACAGTAAAATAGTGAACGTCATAGTGAAAACACCCCACAAAATGATTCCATAATAAGTTGGATAACTGGAGCTTACTCTACTAAATAAAAAAAGACAAACACGCCTAAAAGCAGAAAGCACCAACAGAGGCTATCTGGTCACACTAGATATATCCAAGTCAAAAGGTCAGGCTTACCATGATGGAGCGCAGGTCATATACAGTCCCAGATTAGTAAAGCTGAAGGTTTACCTTCTCAAGCTTTGTGCCAAGAGCTCTCTTCACGTTGGAGAGTGTTGCAAGAAGCAAGGAGAGAATTGCAGGTGGTGGTCGGAATTGGTGTGAAAAGCAGACAGGCCATTGCAGGCTGGAGCTTCGCAGTGACAGTCCTCCACCTGTGATGGATGCTTGCTGTGCAAAGAGATGGGCTGGCAGCAGCTTGTGCTGATTTTCAGAGCAAGCGGCATGGTTCTGTGCAAACTGGCCCAGTCGTGGTCGCCGAAGCTTGACTTCCAGAGTTTGAGAGCCACACCAAGGGTCCAGGACTTGAGAGGCACCACTTGGGGTGCATGAACTTGCTAAAGACGGGTCCAAGAGCTGTTGGGGACCCTTTTGAGTCACTGTGGGGTCCTGGTTTGAAGATGAAGTTGCAAGTCCAGTTCTTCTTCTTTCCCAGGCACGAGGGCAGCAGGCAGCAGGTCAGCACATCAGGACAGCAGTTCCTGTAGATCATCAATCCAGCAAAGTGGCAGAGTGGCAGCAGAGTCGCAGACCTTATAGTAGCATGGCAGTTATTCTTCCTGACAGAGTATCCACAAGTCCAGAAGTGTAGTAATGTGGTGGTGTCTAAGGTCCTCCTTTTATAACCAGTTGTGATTTTAATGTGTGGAGAAACTGCCAGAGGCATGCCTTTTAAATGCACAAATGACCTGCCTTCCCTGCCCTGGCTCCAGAGAAATAGACTTTGAAATGAAAACTGTTAATAAACAACAACCTAAAAATGTGTAATGCAACATTAAACTTGGACATATTATATAAGTAAAGCAAAAAAGCAAAGTCAGTAGAATGACAGAAAAAATGAGTGCACTTATACTGCTAGGAGCAGCAAGAAAGAGGAATGACTATTACTAAACTGCTAATTTTTAAGTTCTGAATGGAATGCTTGTAGAGAATAATTTAGTACTATTAGACAGCCTACCGGCAGTAGTTGTTTTATTATTAAACATATTCCTTTACTGTTTGTAAGAAATTAGGTTATCATTTGAGGGGGATGAAGATCCACTCAAATATTAGACACAATCCTTGTCAGGGTGATTCAACAAAAGCCACTAAATTACCCTGTGCTTTATCCTCTGGTATCTTGGCAAAAGGCAGTCAGACATAACTCAGAGGCATTGTGTAAAGTATTTATGCAGTACGCAAACAGTATAAATGTGGAAAAATCCTAAGCTAATTTCGAAAAATAAAGTACATTCTAACTCCAAGCAATAGATCTGAATTTTTAAAGTTTGTAGTGAAAGAAAAGCCAGAAAGAACAAAGAGCCAACTGAGGTTTTCTGGTAGTGAGACTGGTCTAAAGTCAAAAGTTCAGGCCAACTGCAATGGAGTGCTGCCTGTGTACAGGACTGAGGCCCTCATTACAACCCTGGCGGTAAATCCTGCTTTCTGCCGTGCAGAAGGCCGCCAACATACCGCTGAGGCTGTGGAATTCCTCTACAGGTATTACGACCCACATGTCGGAATCCGCCACAATACAGACACCCACACTAGTCCGCCACACCAAAGGTCAGTGATAAACTGGCGATACCAAAACATACACCGTCACGCCAACAGGAATACGCCCACACTATCACGACCCATGAATCAACGTGGCGGTCTTTCAACCACGGTAATCCATTGGCGGTACACACCGCTGTGCTCAAAATACACACACATTTACAAAACACAACCACATTGGACAATTCAAAATATACACACCTGATACACATACACACACCACACCCACACACCCAATCCAATATAAAGCACACACCCACATCACCCACAAACCCTTACAACCAAAAATTTGAAAGAAGGCCAGAGAGAGAGACTACCTAAAACAACACCAGCATCCACAGACACACAACATCATCACTCAAACAACATCCACGCACCTCAAACAACACACACCAACACATCCACTCACACATCACAACCAACACCACCTCACATATCACCCACACCACATCATGGCACCTCAAAGACGCCCCAGGTTCTCTGAGGAGGAGCTCAGGGTCATGGTGGAGGAAATCGTCCGGGTAGAGCCACAGCTATTCGGATCACAGGTGCAGCAGACATCCATTGCAAGGAAGATGGAGCTATGGCGCAGAATTGTCGACAGGTTTAACGCAGGCCTCGCACAAGTAGCAGGAGGACTGGACTCTGGCAAGGCAAATCTTTACTACTTTATCCCCCCACCCCACCTGCATGCCATACATACCGCCACCCTTACCCTCACACCCTTAACCTCAACAACCCACAGATACCCCACTAACACAACCCACACATCCCACACCCAAGCCCTGCATGGAACAACAATGCATGGACACCCATCACCAAAGCATGTCCTGTAGAGAGACGCACTCAGGCCCCAAAATCACCAATCACACAAGGGCCACGGCAATAATGCAAGCACAGGAGTGAGGGTCACTCACCCATTGTGCAAGATGGCACACACAGATACAATAACTATGCATTTACACCCCAACAGGACCCCTACCCAACGTCACCGAACAGGAGGTGGCAGACATATCCAGTCCCCCCACAGAAGAGGCCCACAGTGACGACAGCAGCTCTGCACACCTGGATCAAGATGACCAGCCCGGCCCATCAGGGACCTCGGGACAGTCGGTTCCCCTGACACAGTCACAAACCACCACTGAACCTCCCCCCTCAGGAAACACCACCACAGCACCCACCCAGCAGGCCCATCCCTCTGTCCCCAGGACACGTCAATCAGCAGTGTGTCCATCACTACAGGGAACGCAGGCAACCCCACTAACACAGGTTGATCAGGGACCTGGGGGCAGTGGGCACATGGTTCAGGGGACAGAGGCACAGGATAACAGGGAAGCTGGGAGGACTGCTGTGCGACAGGGGGAGGACAGGCCCAGGGAACCAACACTCCACAAGGCACTCTCCAACATCATGGGAGCTTACCTCCATTCCCAGGAGACCATGGGCACGGTACTGGCCAAGTTTCAGGAGACCCAGCGGCTGCAGGAGGAACAGTACCTGGGGATCAGGGAGGACTTGAAGTCCATTAACACCACCCTGGTCACCATTGCAGGGGTGCTGGCAGACCTTCTCAACATCAGGAGGGACACAGTGGCACACCAACGGGCCCCTGACACTAGCCTGGACGATGAACAGCCCTCAACCTCTGCCGGCGCTAGTGGACAGGAGGCACCGCCACAGGACCAACAGGCCAACAGCACCCCAACCCCTGTAGATGGAGAACCACTCTGCAAACGGTCCCTGAGATCCAGGAACAAGACAGAGAACATTGCCAAGACCCCCGCCAGGAAATAAGACCCCCCTGAATGTCACCCTTCTGTCCCACTTTGTCACCCTGTCCACCTTAAACTGCCATTGCTCCACTTCCTATGCCCCTTTGGACAATGCACCTGTGAAACTAATAGACTGGACTCTGCCATGGACATTCCTCCACCATCGCCCCAGCCCATTTTACAACCCCCTCCACTTATTTGCACAGACATAAACACACTTCAATCACAAACCAATCTGGAGTCAGTCTGCGCTTTCACAAATGTGTAATTGCAATATCGATGGAATATAGCAATGTAAATGTACTTGTTCACATACCAATGTAACACAGCTGTAGGCCAGCAGTAAGCACAGCATAGGGCACAAAGTGGGACCCAGATCTGTGAAATGGAAAGTCAAAGTGACAAGTCAGTGTCCATACACTGAGTGAAAATTACAGACTTATGCTAGCTCCAACAATAGTATGAGATGTGGGAAGCAGTTACATCTTCTTACCTCTGTCTCCCTGGAAGTATTGCATGATGATGTTGTTTCGGTTGTCGACATCCTCTTCTTCTGCCTTCTCTTCTTCACTGTCCACAGGCTCCACAGCTGCCACAAGACCACCATCTGGCCCATCCTCCTGCAGAAAAGGCACCTGCCGTCACAAAGCCAGGTTGTGCAGCATACAGCAGGCCACGATTATCTGGCACACCTTCTTTGGTGAGTAGTGTAGCGATCCACCTGTCAGATGGAGGCACCAGAATCTGGCCTACAGGAGGCCGAAGGTGCGTTCTATAATCCTCCTAGTTCACCCATGTGCCTCATTGTAGCGTTCCTCTGCCCTTGTCCTGGAATTCCTCACTGGGGTCAGTAGCCATGACAGGTTGGGGTAACCAAAGTCACCTGCAAATGTCGAGAGACAACTGTTAGACACACACTAACTTTTAGGGACAACCCCATACCCAGACACCTATGTCAACTGTATTGGGACCTTGGCCTCATCTATTAGCCACACCCGGTGCCTCTGGAGTTGCCCCATCACATAAGGGATGCTGCTATTCCTCAAAATGTAAGCGTCATGCACTGAGCCAGGATACTTGACATTGACATGGGAGATGTACTGGTCTGCCGAACACACCATCTGCACATTCATTGAATGGTAGCTTTTGCGGTTTCTGTACACCTGTTCATTCCTGCAGGGGGTACAAATGCCACATGTGTTCCATCAATGGCACCAATGATGTTGGCGATATGTCCCTGGGCATAGAAGTCACCTTTCACTGTGGACAAATCGTCCACCTGAGGGACAACGATGTAGCTGCGCATGTGTTTCAGCAGGGTAGATAACACTCTGGACAACACGTTAGAGAACATTGGCTGGGACATCCCTAATGCCATGGCCACTGTTGTTTGAAAAGACCCACTGGCCAGGAAATGGAGTACAGACAGGACCTGCACTAGAGGGGGGATTCCTGTGGGATGGCGGATAGCTGACATCAGGTCTGGCTCCAACTGGGCACACAGTTCCAGGATTGTTGCACGATCAAGTCTGTATGTGATTATGATGTGTCTCTCTTCCATTGTCGACAGGTCCACCAGGGGTCTGTACACCGGAGGATGCCGCTGTCTCATCACCTGCCCCAGCAGACGTGCCCTATGGAGGAGAACAGCGAGCAGAGAGTCATCCAACACTGAGGTATCACAATGTGTTATTTGCAGAAACTTTTGTAATTCGCAATGTGCCGGTATCTGTCCGTATTCCCGGCCTAGATAGGTGTGATGCAGTTCTTCTCCATCCCATGTGGCCCCCTGAAATGGCAGCTGCCTGACATGTAAGGTGGGACAAGGGGAAATGAGGTAACCGCGCTGGCGTTGTACACCGTCACGGTGGGTGGTCGAAGACCGCGGCGCAATTCTGCATTGGTTAACATTGGGCCCTATGGGTCCCAGGAGCCAATGACGATGTATGCCGGCGGTGACAGTACGCACCGCCACGGACATGACCACCATTTTCTGTCTGTTCACTCACTTGATACCTGACCTTCAACAGGAGAGGACCTACACTGCAAGTGCTGCTGCGACCTGTGTCTGGAAGCGACGATGGCTACAGTGTCTGGGGAAAGGGCCCCTGCCTTCACATCGGAGGAGTTGGAGAAACTAGTGGATGGGGTCCTCCCCCAGTACACGCAACTGTACGGTCCTCCAGACAAACAGGTGAGTACACTGTGAGCATGCTGCGTGGGCAATGCCTGTTTTGAGTCGTGTGGATGGAAGATACATGGGGGGGGCTGAGGCCTGCATGTGCGGATGGTGAGTGAATGTGCGTCAGGGCATGGGTGGGAACTGGTGGGCAATGACTATGACGGTCCGGACGGGTGAATAATTTCCTTTCCCCCTGTACCATTCCTCTAGGTCAGCGCCCACCAGAAGAAGGGTATTTGGTGTGCCATCGCCAAGAACGTCCGGACCCTGGGGGTCTACCACAGACGGAGCACCCACTGCCGTAAAAGATGGGAGGACCTGCGCCGCTGGAGCAAGAAGACGGTGGAGGCCCAGCTGGGGATGGCCTCCCAACGTGAAAGGGGTGCCCGTCGCACCATGACCCCCCTGATGTACCGGATCCTGGCGGTGGCCTATCCGGAGTTGGATGGGTGCTTGAGGGCATCATAGCAGCCACAAGGGGGTGAGTACACTCTCATTCAGCTGACTCTGCGCGCATTACGAGGTGTCTGGGTTGGGGAGGTGCGCAGTGGGTTCCCATAGGCCAGGGCGAACTTGGTAGGCAAGGTCCCTTGTGAGGCAGGCTCTGTGGCACCCCAACCCCACTAGTAAGAGCCATCTACACCTAGTCAGGCTCCTGGAACTTCCAGGTGTGCAGCAATTGGGCTTAGGCCCCGTACCCCATGGGCATGTGAATTTTCTAGGAACTGTTAGTGCATGGCGTAGTGCTGAGGGCTGCTCCCTGTGTGTTGTGTCCCCCAACGGTAGTGGTGTTGCAAGCACTGAATCTGTTTTTCTTCTGTTTTCTTTGTTGTCTGCCTGTTGTTGTGTGCAATAGCATCATCAGGCAGAGGAGCAGTGGCACCGGAGCAGGAGGGAGCTGCAACCCACTTGGCCCTGGAGGGTGAAGCAACGGAGTCTGAAGCCACCAGTGGGACGGAGGGTGAGGGGAGCTCCATGACGGGGACAGGAGCATACACCAGTGACAGCGACTCCTCCTCTGATGGGAGCTCCCTTGTAGTGGCGCCGCATCAACAGGTACAGCCGCCACCCCCCCTACCAGCACTGCCCTCCCAGGAGCCCCTCAGCGTGTTTCCCGTGCCCGCTCACCCAGGATGGTGGGCATCTCCTTCGCCCCAGGCACCTCAGGCCCTGCCCCAATCAGCCCTGCTGCCGTCAGTGAGGAGGCTATTGACCTCCTGAGATCCCTCACTGTTGGGCAATCTACCATTTTGAATGCCATCCAGGGTGTTGAGAGGCATTTGCAACAAACAAATGCAGACCTGGAGGGCATTCTTTCTGGGCAGGCGGCCCAACAGAGAGCATTTCAGGCTCTGGCCTCAGCACTGATGGCAGCCATTGTCCCTGTGTCCAGCCTCCCCCCTCCAACTTCCACTACCCAGACCCAATCCCCTGTACCTCAGCCTATCCCAAGCACACCATCAGACCAGCATGCACACTCATCAACACACAAGAGTGGACATGGCAAACATAAGCACCACACATCCCACAAGCACTCACACAAGCACCATCCCCATGCAGACACAGCAACATCCACTGCCTCCACTGTGTCCCCCTCCTCCACGTCCTCCTCCTCCCTCCCTGTCTCGTCTCCACTCACACCTGCATGCACTACATCTTCATCCACTGCCTCCATCACCGCCCATCACCACACACCACTCACGTGCACTCACTACCCCCACTACCATGCCCACATCCCCTGTGCCCTCTCCCAATGTGTCTGTGAGCCCTCCTCCCAAAGTACACAAACGCAGGCACACACCCACCCAACAGCCATCCACCTCACAACAGCCTCCGGCCCATGCACCTTCACCCAAATTCAGCAAACGAACACCTCCTACAACCGCTACCTCTTCCTCCACTCCCAAACCCACTCCATCTTCCCGTCCCAGTGTGTCTAAAAATCTTTTCCTGGCAAACCTTGACCTCTTCCCTTCACCTCCCCCCCTGTCCTTCCCCTAGGGCCAGGCTTTCCTGGTCCCAGCCCAGCACCTCAGCCACCAAATCCCCAGGCACAGTGGTGCCAGCAACTGCGGGGTCATCGAGTGCACCACCCATCGGGGCTGCCAGTGTGCCACTTAGCGAGGGCAAGGACATTCCGCCACCTGCCAAGGTGAAGAAGGTGCCCACACCCCGGAGGGAGAAGCCGCTCCTACCAGCCACCAAGGGCTCCGCAAAAACACAAGGGGATAGTGGCAAGACACCTGCGCACCATCAAAGGTGGGGAAGGGACAAAAGCAGAAGAGCAGGTCAGGACAGGGCACGGTGGCACCGACTGAGGGACCAGTGTCACCTCTTCTGTCCACGACAACGCCAACCTGTACAGCGGCGAACACTGCAAGCTGCACCGCCACATGCACCGCCACCTGCACCGCCACCTGCACCGCCACCTGCACAGCCACCTGCACAGACACCGACATGTCTGCAGCCTCAGCGAAAGCCCCCAGCATCTTCCCAAGTGGGCAGCCATCCGAGGCTGCAGGAGACGTCCTGCTGTGTCCCTCAGCAGGTGCTGACCCATGCATTACCGCCAGCACTGCCGCCACAGACACCGCCGCAAGCACCGCCACCAGCCCCGCGACGTGCTCTGACAGTGGCACCACCGCTGACATGTCTACCATCCCCAGTGGTCAGTCATCCGAGGCTGGAGGAGACTTCCTGGAGCCTGCCCAGCTTCCATGAGGCATGACTTCCATCACTGTTTGCACCTGCAGGTGGAAGGCGAAGCCGCAGCAGTGTGGGGTATGTCGCTGCCTCCATGGTGTATCATGCTACTTGTTCCTCGGCAATCTCGTGGCACACACACCCAGGTGAGGGAATGGTACCGGCTACACTGTACGTGGAGCACTCTGGGCACCATGCCCCCTCCAGAACCAGTGGAGAATGACATCCACTACCTGAGTCCTTGGCAGGATGAAGCACTCTGGGCACCATGCCCCCTCTAGAACCAGTGGAGAATGACATCCACTACCTGAGTCCTTGTCAGGATGAAGCACTCTGGGCACCAGGCCCCCTCCAGAACCAGTGAAGAATGACATCCACTACCTGAGTCCTTGGCAGGATGAAGCACTCTGGGCACCCTGTCCCCTCCAGAACCAGTGGAGAATGACATCCACTACCTCAGTCCTTGGCAGGATGAAGCACTCTGGGCACCAGGCCCCCTCCAGAACCAGTGGAGAATGACATCCACTACCTCAGTCCTTGGCAGGATGAAGCACTCTGGCCACCAGGCCCCCTCCAGAACCAGTAGAGACTGTTATCCACTCGAGAGACTGTGGCTTTGCACTCCCCAGGATAAAGCAGTGGGCAAACCACCCACTGGAGAGACTTGAGAGACTGTGGGTTTGCACTCCCTAGGATAAAGCAGTGGGCAAACCACCCACTGGAGAGACTTGAGGGACTGTGGCTTTGCACTCCCCAGGAGAAAGCAATAGGCATGGAGCCCCCTCGTGCAGCAGTGGCATCGTGTGTTCATCTGGCTGAGGTGCCCCCTCTCCCCCTCCCCCCTGAGGTGCCTGTTGATTTTCGATCTGATGCCCCAGCAGTGTTCTCTCTGTTTCCAGTCAGGTATCTTGTGTGAGCTTCACCCATGCATTTTGGGACCAGTGGTCCACAGACAATGATTGGTACAGTATCCCGACTTGTGTAGTTGGTGTAATAATTTGTATATACTGAATTTTGAACTTTGACTATCAGATTTTTCATGATTACAATCGTTACAATTATTTCATTTTGTCCTTGCATTCTTCCGGGGGGGTGTATATGTAATGTTGCTGCATGTATTTGTATGTATGTTGTTGTGGGTGAGGGTGGAGGTGGGAGTATTGCGTGTTGCGTGTGTGTGTCACTCTCTTTTCCCTCCCCCCTCCCCTGTGTTGTAGGTGCAGTACTCACCGTGGTCGTCAACGGCGTCTGTCCTGCTTCTGATAGAGCAGGAGGAAGAGCAGCATAGCAGAACCTGTAGTTCAGGCTCCATAGCGTCCTGGTTCCTCGTTGGGTGTCGAGAGGTGAGTGGTTTCCCTTCTGTGTACTGTTTCTGCCGTGCTTTTGATAGCGTTGATTCTGCCCCGGAAAAGGTGGCAGATAGGCCTGTTGTGATAGGGTGGGTGGTACATTGTCTTCCGCCTGTCTGTTAGTGGTTACCGCCGCGGTGTTTGTTTCTACCGCCGTGGCGGTGGGAGTGTTAAAGTGGCTGTCTGTGTTGGCGGTTTCCGCCATGGTCGTGATTCAATTTTTTTTTTCGCCGGCCTGTTGGCGGTATGACCGCCGCTTTAACACCGACTGCCAGGGTTGTAATGAGGGCCTGAGTTTGGCCCACTTGAAATTTTTACTTTCTGTCCTTGGTGTTGAGATGCTAGGTAATACTTCAGTCTTCACTGTGATGAGTCGGTTTCCGAAAAGAATTAATCCGATATTCAGAAGCTGCAAGATGCTGCTATGCAAGGTCCTGCACTGGTTCCAATGAAGCCACCAATCAGGAGTCGTCTGGTGCTGAGAAGCGAGGTCCTGTGTTGGGTTATATCGCACTGTGTCTTTTCAGATGAAACCTTCAGTTATGCTAGGAGGAATACACTCTGATTCCAACCAGTGGTCCAGGATCTGGGGGACAACTCTTGGGGTTCTGGGCTCACTCCAACAGAGGCCATCAGCAAGGCTCAGGCACGTCCAGGTAGATCCAGTTGATGCTGGTCAGCTGGGCAGATGTAGGGCAGGTCTTTGGAGCTTATGGTGTCACTTTTGCTTACATAGGAGGCAACCCAGCTAGCCCTTATAGTCACTCTGGTGGTCTTGGGTTCAAGGGAGCAGTTCCAGTCTTCCTTCCTCAGACAGCAGGGCTGCAGAGCAGTTCTTGTCAAAGCAGGGATGCAGGGTCAAGAAGCAATCTGATGTGGGGGTCCGAAAGTGCCACCTTTTATCACCAGTGTCATCCTGTGGGTATGGAATGCCCACTTAGTCTCCCATTCCTCTTTCCTGAGTTTGTCTCCAAACTGTCTGGGGTGACAAAAGGCAAGAGCAGGTATATTATCATGTTCCTTTCTGTGTGTTGCATTCAAAACCCATAGAAGTGAACGGGTAAAATCCCTCCCCTGCCATCCTGGCAGGATTACCTATCCTGTCCACGCCTGTTCCCTTTTTGTCCCCATGTCTAGGAGGAATCAAAAAACACTCACAACAGAGACAGCCACACTCATGTGACGCTGGCTTCTGGCAGAAATACACAGTGAACTTGGACACAAAAATGGTAACTTACTAAAAGTTGCATTTATAAGAATTGTAACTAAAAATCGGACTTTACCTTTGAAGAAGGTTTAAATGAGGCAACCCAGTGTTATTCTAAAGAAGAAATAAGCCTTACAACAGTAAAAAGGTACTTTAGTTAGGGCTAAACTGGCTACTGTGCGTTTCGTTCTAAATAAACAATACAAAATAAATGATTTTAAAGTGTGCATTAAAACTATTTGTTTGCCATTATTTATCTAAAAGTGCTGCAACCGGGAGTGTGTCCAGCAGGTCCCCAGCAGCACAACCTGACCATGCCACAGTGAAACTGGTCCCCACCCTGCCAACCCACTGAAACGGCTCATATCCAGTCCAGCCCTGACTTTAGTTAGCAGTGGCAAAGTGCACAGAGACCTAAAGACATCAAAAACAAATTCAGAAAAACAAGAGGAGTGAAGGCAAAAAGTCTGGGAAATTGCCACACCAGGGTGTCAGGTCTAACACTGTTCTTTCAACAATTTGTTGCAGCTAATTTGAGACTAAAAAAAGAAAGTGATGCATAATAGGAGAATAACAGCAGCTAAAGACTTAACAACAATTAAATAACAAGACACACTTAAAACCTAAAACCCATACCTTCATAGTCGCTTTATGCATACTAAAGGCGACAGAGTTTGTATCGGTAGCATTGTATTAAAAAATCATTTTTGAGCATTGGGTAAAATCTTGGATCAACTTCCCTCACTTTCTTCTTACCCCTTCTAAGCCAAGTAGGGGTTCCCTTGTAACAGGGCTGCTTCTGATAAAAATTAATATTATGGTTCAGATTTGGTCATGAATTAGCTGTGACTTCTACAGCTCCCCTTGGACAAAGGTCACATGAAAATCAGGGATCCCTATCATCCCCCCATAGCCAGAGATAGCCCTAATGCTTAAGCCTTGTAAGTGCCCCTTTGGAGTGTTAATGGGTTGTAGAGGACCGATCTATGAACTTCGGATGCCTGACCTTGAGAAAGCAGGTACACCTCAAAAGAGGTTATTTTTTATATATGCCCCCAGCTTCATTTTAAAGCAAAATGCAGTATGTTCTGAAAAATATATGTACCGATTATGTTGTGTTTAAAAGCTTTTGAGCATTTGGTACGTAGCTGGATCAACTTCCCCCTTTTCCTTTCCTTATCAACAAGGCTCCACTCAGTAAACTTGTGTGTTAGGGTTCAGATTTGACCTTATATTGAATTTACTAGTGTGTGACTCTTTTGCACTGAGGCCACCTGACATCCAGGGTTAGAGATTCAACTTGGATTGAGTCATCGGACTGCTAGTGCTTCATTCTGCCCACGTAATCGATGATATTTGGCGACTCCATGTTACTCTAGTAATGTGGCTTGTAATTTGTTGTTCCGGACAAATTCTGCCAATCGTCATGTGGAAGAATTTGTTTCCCATGAGGTTCCAGAAATGTAGCTAAAGAGATTTCGCGTCCCCTGGAGTTGTTTTCTGATGCGGGAAGTCACAGTCAGAGGGCTGCTTCCCAAGTAGATTTGCTGCTACTCAAGTCGATGTTCTACCCAAGCGGCAGCAAAATCAACTCAAGTGTGTGCCTGCTCTTTTGCACTTTGTGGTGTAGTTTGAGCTGATTTTTCAGCACTGCTTGTTCTACTGGTGCTAAATTGCAGCGTGAACAGTGCAACATGCACAATTTCTGCCCATTGGTGGAATTGCACAGAATCTTTCAGAGTTTTTATGTAACTTGGTGGAATTCCATGGAATTGAATTCTATGGAGTGAAGCGCCGCGAGTTCCTCCCATCCATAAAGAAAACCCCCTTACTTTACACCAACGCATTACCATATTAAGATACAGTAGACAAGGGATTATCACTCTTGAATACAACCTTTATATACATTCAGAGGATGGGGGTACCTATATTTAAGTTCCAGGAGACTAGCACTCCTAGGTACTACCCATCTGTTGGGCTCTAAGAGATTATCACTCCATATACATAAAACCTGCATGGGGGTACCTATATTTAAGTTCCAGGAGATTAGCACTCCTAGGTACTACCCATCTGCTGGGCTCTAAGAGATTATCACTCCATATACATAAAACCTGTTGTGCTCAAGGGGGTTATCA
Organism: Pleurodeles waltl; assembly: GCF_031143425.1. NCBI lineage: Eukaryota > Metazoa > Chordata > Amphibia > Caudata > Salamandridae > Pleurodeles > Pleurodeles waltl. The sequence continues at coordinate 69,432,875 of NC_090436.1, forward strand.
CCCTTGGTACAGCCCACCAGTAGATTAACTAGGTAAACAGAAATACCCAATTACATCTCTCCTCCAATTTAATAGGGAGATGACATTCACAGCTGGGGCTTTGCCTCATTTTGTAGATGCTGGCAGTACCCAGAGCAATCTACTCCCTTCCCACCAGGATTTGAATAGTTGCCCCTGGATCTAATAAGCACCACTTTGCCTGCACTTGACAACACATCCAACCATCCACAACTAAATGTCACTAAGGGCAATCTACTCACAGAAAGAGCTCAACCCAAACAGCAGAATGTTGCTTACCAGGTGAAAGATAAAGATTATGAGAAAACTCAAATGTAGGACTGTTAGATTCCCAGAATGCACCTTTCACTCTGAATCCACCAACTACATTCAACCCACTATGCAGCTCAGTAGCTACAGCAGAGTCACTTCCCCACAAACAGCTGCTACAACGGTACCAACTACCCTAAACCAATAGCTTCCTTACCCACAAGTCCACCCACCAATCGTAACTCAAGACACAGATACAAGACCCTCATTGACCACCAATCCTATGCCCCATACCACAAGCCTAACTCCCTGAAGCATTAACAGAAGAGGTGGGCAGAGATTCAGCAGCTCAACTGCCTGTTGTTTAACAAGAAATCCATGAGCAAGAACCTTTTCAACATATTTGATCCACTTTCAGTAGCAGCACCCATGCTCAATTTCATTACAGAAACATAGCCCATCCTAGACTAGACACTTATATGACATGAAGCCATTCCACCTGAACAGTGCATCATCAACAAATATTGTATTGAGACAACGGAAGATAATCTTGCTGTAATTATTAAGAAGTCTTTCGAAGTATCCCATATGAAAGACTTCACCTTTCAGATATGATGTCTCGTCCACTCTGACTTCTGCTTGTCCTTTCCTCTTCACTTATAGACAAGCTTCCGGCAACAGAATGTGTGGAACTGATCTAAAAAATTTAGGCAATAGAAATGTAACCTCAAACCAGCAACACTTGTCCTACACATGACACAGCCACTACCAAGATGGATACCACCAATCTCCCATCCCTTACGGCTTCTTTTGATTTGTAATTGTTTGACAATAGCAATACAGGCAGACCATCTGGATCAATTTAACTCCAGACCTAACTCCAATAAATATTCACAGATATCCTTCACACAATCTGTGCAGGAGAAGTAGTTCGTAGTATACTAAACCATTGCAACCCTTCCACCTACTCATTGGCCTAAGAATTTTTCTCATCCAACTGGAAAACTGACCACTGTTCAGGAAGAATATCCTTGATACATTCAACCCAGCAAAATGCATGCCAAAATCTAATGGCCTGTTCCTGACTAAACTATTTGAAAGAACAGTTTTTCCTGAACTCTCTAAATTTACTGAGGAAAATAATGTGATGTCAGATCATAAATCTTTAGTCAACCCAGTAGAAGCACTTGTATCCATATAGGATTACCTTAAGTGGCGTGCTACAGCTTCTGGACCTATCAGTAGCTACTGACTATCCACTACCAGGCACTACTACACGCCCTCCGTCATCTTGGACTATAAGAAAATGTTCTAAAGTGGATTGCTTTATACATCAAAGACAGATGGAGCTTGGTATTCATACCACCTTTCATATTCCTAGGGATCCATCATCTCTGTTCTCCGATTCAATATCTTTTTAACACCCTTACTTAACCAGTTTAGATTGTCTCAACATACCTTTTGCAGATAATTCTTCTAAAAATGGTTTGCCAAGAAGAGTCAGGACTTGGCGATTTCCTGCAAACCTTAAATAAATGGATGATGATAATTATCAAAACTCAACACCCAAAAGACGGAGATCATAACCAATGAACAATGTCACAAATATTAGCCTTGGGCCATATGGCCCCTCAAAACGTGATGCCCCATAAACTATGTCAGTATAAGTGAAAAATAAAGGAGAACTGTAGACTCAGACCTGTTCCTGATACCACATGCCAAATGAGGGTCACAAGGAGCATCTTCTCACAATGAAAATTCAGCCATACCTCTTTCTATATCTTGTATACCTATAAAAACCAACAGCTATTTTCACATTTGTCCATCGTTAACTATAAGTTCTTTTGGCACCACATTTCATCATACACAAAGTACAACAAATCCAAAATGCTGCAACAGAATTCCTCGTCCACCTGCACCACAAAGAACAAACACTCCACTGGCTTTCTCTGTACAAGCCGCCAAGCTTTCAAGTTAATTGTCAGTTCTCCAGGAGCATTTAAAGTTCAGGTTGTACCTGAGATAATACATCAACAGGTAACCCTTGGATTAAACCCAGAAGAGTAATCACTCCTGTCAGTATAAGTATGATCCCAAGAGATCTGCAGCAAATTGGTGGCCATGGGAGGACTCTAACCTAGTCCATACTGAAGGTCTCCAATAGTCATATACTCTGAGCACCAATGTCCAATGACAACGAAAATGACAATTTTAATGCAGTGCATCTTGCCAAATGTTTTTAATTGATGTCTCACGTAAAAGAGGGCGATAACACAGTCTATCCAGGTAGAACTCTGATTCGCCTCACTCTTTCGCTACATTTATTACCTCTCTCGGATCCATGAGATCTCAGAGTGGATGACCTCCTCCCGCAGAAGACAAAGAATAACAGACTGAGAACATAAAAGAAAATCTGCCAACACAATAAAGGGGCACGCAGAGCTAATCAAAGCTGCCAGCTTACCACAAGCTACAGTACATGAACATTTATCTTTCCCATTTCCTCTTCCATCAATCCACCAGGTGCTACATCCCATAAAATGATAACTGCACCCCAGTGATGATCACGCACAACATTGAAACACGTTTCATATAGACTCAAAACAAAGACAACACACTTCCAACCACACATGCGATGTAGCCCCCTGGCCATGTGGAAACGCGCTTAAGCATGTCACACAGGCTTAGTTTATGCTATACAAACACTATAATACAGTGCAATAGTGCTAAATGTAATATGATATGTAATCTCATCAGTAAAAATGTTTACAGTTGGTTCTGTTACGTCAAGGGTGACGTCAGGAGCACTGACTTTGGTATGCAAGTTATGATTTGCATGGCTGTTGTGCAAGACTTGCAGAGCTAACTTTGAATTATCATTTTGTAACCAGACTGTAATTTAATTTTGTTTTTCTTACTTGGGTTTGTAATATTTCTAAACTTATGTTAAAGTGTAATGATCAAAGCTAACCAGAACTTCACTCTATATATGTATTTATGTTATTATTAAAGTGTGGTATACTCAAAACTCCAGCTGGGCATCCTAATATTTATTGCAGCTGTAGAAATGTTCTTTTGTGCCTTTAACTAAGCCAGAATCTATGTATATATATCTGTAATCAGAGAGTAAAGGATGCTTCACAGGCCACCTCCCCATGACAGATTAAGTACCTTCAGTCCCATTCAGTGGGAAACACCAGCACTCTCACCTTGGTAGCATTTAGTTTCCCTTACAACTGTACACGCCTATGGAACAGCACAGAAATGCTAGGAAAGTACTTAGAAATGTCCCTTAGAAGAAACACTTCTTAACTTATTCATAATTCAGGCTTTCTCCTGGAGCGAAACTGCAGCTGGTGGTTGTGTCCGCCTGTCACATCTGAGGAGCTGCATCACATTGCATTATCAGCTCGAGTGAACCTCCATGTTGTTCATTATGAGTCCTCAATGAGACTCTCGGAAAGTTTGTTTTCCTGACATGTGGTGCGAAGGTGAATAAGGTAATGAAGCATGTTTTTGCTTCTGGCAGTGCACACGCTGGAACTGATCTCCTTCATGTGGGAAATTGCAGAAATCTAACGTTTGGTTTCTAACTGAGACCTACAAGTGCAAATAGCAGTTATTAATTTGGGATAAACATAAGTGTTCTAAGGAGGCCGCCACACGCTTTAGCCACTGGTGTATGGGCGTCCTCAATTTCTTTTTCAGGGTGGTATTTTTTTAAGGGGGGGCAGGCATAATTTTAACGGGGATCGCAGGCAGCGTAACACTACAGCGGCCGTAGTGTTACGCTGCACTGTGAGCCTGCACACCAGTCTGTACCTAAATCCAGGGGAGGGAGAGGGAGGGGTGGGGCATGCCCCTCCTTGCGGACACCCATGCACTGGTGTGCCCCACTTTCAAATGTATTTATTTGAAGCCTTGGTCAGCGAAAGCTTTGGGATTTTGGGGACCCTGGGCTAAACCAGTGCTGAATTTGTAAATAAAAATGTGTTGGTGTGCAAAGCTCTTCTCTGAAACATGCGGCTGCTGCATTTGAATGTGCGGACAAACAATACTGAGGTAGCTTAATCCTGAAGCTATCTCGGGGCACTTTCATCCATTTACAGCCACTCCCTGCCCCTCCAGATCACTCTTGCAACTTTCTGCTTTCTCCCTTTGTGACGCTTTCTCGTTTTTCTCTTCCTCCATCTTTCTCATGTGTCTTTTGCTCGCAGTAATTGCTTGAGACAGAACAATTAGTGCCGGCCCTCAAAAATAAGTGCTGGTGCCCCGCATACAAACAAAAAGAACAAATTAAGCACTGGGCTAAACATATTTTGGGGGTGCCTGTTCAGAACAGCTTTCAATTTGTCAACCAGTTTCAGCTCTTTCATGTCTGCTTTGGCCCGGTCACTGACAGTGCACGTGGACACTCATTCTAATTGTGTTTACATCTAATATTCAGGGAGAGTGGTGTGTGTTTTCAATATTGTAACACAGCAGCAGCTCACTAATATTACTGCAAATAATCGCTGTGACACCCTCCCATTTCTCATATGTGAGACCCTGTATTGATCTAAAAGAAAAAATGTTTTATGCCTGATGCATGAAATAAACACAATATTTCTCTGCAAAATGTCTGTAATAGACTCAACCATCCCCACATTAAAAATAAATCAAAGGAAAATTTTATTTAATACAATCTCTTCAAGATTTCTTCAAGGTCATCAGGGCAAGACTCACTGCAGAAGAGAGCTGGCACTCTCAGGGACCCTGAAAGTCTGGGGCACTGAGCCAGAGCCCACTTTGTCTATGCCTTAAAACGTCTCTAGCCTCAGTCAAAGTTGACAGCCTTATGAAAGCAGTTTTCTGAGCGATAAGCACTTAAGGGCACATTACTAAATTTTCAGGCAACACAGGGCAGCAAGCAAAGAACCTGTGCTGTGTTGCGTGAAAGGGAGTGTGAGAAAGTCACCCTTTTAGCATGTTCACTCCAATGTTTCTGACTGATACTGATGGTAACTGACCTTGATGGTGCCCTGGGCTCTGTTTAACAGGCCTAGGGCCGGCGCCCTGAATAAAACCTACATGGTCAATGGCACAATGGTATAATACCAATTGGCACTGACAGACCCTGTTAGTCGCTAGTAGATAATAGGACAAGGGGGATTCAAACTACTTATAAGCCTCTAGTATATAATAGGGCAAGGAAGTTTAGAGGCCCAGGAGAATTTCTGCACTAGAGGGTGCACTGCTGTGTGCCTGCTGTCATTTTTAAAGGCAGCCCTGCCTCGGAGACTGTCTTTAAAATGTAAAATGTGTGCAAATTCGACTATGGAATTAAAGGTAGTTCCAAAGTAACAATCTACCTTATTGTTACATATATGTCCCCCCAAGGTCTCTCCTAGATGCCCCAGGGATAGGGTGCCATTTAACTATAAGCAGGAACATTATAAAATATGTTTTATATGCCTTGGTTAGGGAAAAACTGCACCTTTCATTTCCCCCCATTGTACAAAGTTGGCTACATAGGCTATAGTGGAAATATTTTTCATAAGCCTAAATATTGCAAGGAAAAAGAGAAAAAAATGACATGAAAGGACTCAAATAAATGGTAATGATAAATGCCACAATTTGCAATTGTTGAAGTTATGAAAACTGATACAGAAAATAAGTTATAAGAGTTTATTTACTGTAAGCCAAAATCCAGCCTGCTAGTGGCCTCTAGCCAGGCTGCATTGATGACATGATAAGTGCCCTGCACTGAGCAGAGGCTATCGGATGGGGGAGGTGGGGAGATAGTGAAGCCAGACCAGGAATGGAGCTGGGTGAATCAAGCAGAGGCTTCAAAAGAATACCACTCAGAAAGGAATGCAGCCAGGCCTGCCCTCTCACCCCTTTACCCCGCAGATAGATAGTGGCCTTAGGAAGGGAAGTTGCATATGTCCACAGGGGGAGTTAATGAAATGAGTTACACCGTTATTTTACCCAGATCTTACTCCTCTGGAGGAAAATCATCCATCTTGGAATGGTAAAATGCAGTGCTTTATGGTACAAGAAGATGCCACACTTTGGAGGAAGTTGTCATACTTCCGGGTGGCACCGTGAGGCTCATTGTACAAGGATACCCACTAAGGCCCATATTTATACTTTTTGACGCACAACTGCGCCAACGCAGTTGTGCGTAAAAATTTTTAACGCCGGCTAACGCCATTCCAAAGCACCATGCGGGCGCCTTATTTATTGAATGACGTTAGCCGGCGCTGTGGAATGGGGTGCGTAAAAAAAAAAGACTCACACCAGGCAGTGCCGGCGTAGTGGAAAATGGAGCTTGGGCGTCAAAAACTGGGGCAAGTCAGGTCTGAGGCAAAATTCAGGCCTCAACCCGATTTGCGCCATTTTTTTTGACGCCCAACCCCCATTGAAATGACTCCTGTCTTAGCAAAGACAGGAGTCATGCCCCCTTGCCCAATGGCCATGCCCAGGGGACTTATGTCCCCTGGGCATGGACATTGGGCATAATGGCATGTAGGGGGGCACAAATCAGGCCCCCCTATGCCACAAAAAAAGTCAGGTCTGAGGCAAAATTCAGGCCTCAACCCGATTTGCGCCATTTTTTTTGACGCCCAACCCCCATTGAAATGACTCCTGTCTTAGCAAAGAAAGGAGTCATGCCCCCTTGCCCAATGGCCATGCCCAGGGGACTTATGTCCCCTGGGCATGGACATTGGGCATAGTGGCATGTAGGGGGGCACAAATCAGGCCCCCCTATGCCACAAAAAAAATACGAAAAAAATACTTACCTGAACTTACCTTAACTTCCCTGGGATGGGTCCCCCCATCCTTGGGTGTCCTCCTGGGGTGGGCAAGGGTGGCAGGGGGTGTCCCTGGGGGCATGGGAGGGCACCTCTGGGCTCCTTCTGAGCCCACAGGTCCCTTAATGCCTGCCCTGACCCAAGCGTTAAAAAAAACGGCACCCATCAGGCTGGGCACCGTTTTTTTAAGGCCTGCCCCCTCCTGTGCGTCAAAATGACGTCACAGTATAAATAAGGCGCACAGGCCTTAAAGTCATTTTTTGGAAGGGAACGCCTACATTGCATATAATTAACGCAAGGCTGGTTCCCCCTTCCCAAAAATTATGCACATTGTGGAACTTTGACGCCCGCGGGGTCGGACGTCAAAGTATAAATATGGGGCAGGGTTTGCGCCGATTGTGCGTCAAAAATGTTGACGCACATTCGGCGCAAACAGAGTATAAATATGCCCCTAACTGTCTTCCAAGATGATTGACTAAAAGTGGCTGATCTGCATTGGAATTCAGACCCACTGCCTGAAACCACAAGAAGAATAAAGACTGCCCCGCTGAAACCCTGATTTGCAACCCAGAGACCTGCACACTTAAGGACTGCATCTGTTAAAGACTTGAAACTCAGCCTAAAGGACTTTGCTTTGCTTAAAAAAAGACCCAAGAGTTGACTCCCTGAAGCAACAGGTTAAAAGAGCTTTCCTGCACCGACTTCCACAAACGTCCCCAGCCTGGAGTTTGTCCAGTGGACTTGCAAGGCTTTGGCCAGGTGCATTGTGGGAATTGCAGTCCCAACGTCCCAAGGAGCAACTCAGAGATTTTGGAACCTTGGTTTGGGTTGTGGATCACTGTCCTGCATCTAGAAACACTTCTGAATGTAAGTGTAAAAGTGTTACATTGAGGATGGCTGGAACTCTTGACTGTGTCCCGGTCCAGTGCAACCCCTTGAGTGCTATTTGTCTCCAAGCATTTGTTTTATTTTAATCTTTGAAAATCATATCTCTGGTTCCCTGTATTGGATTTGGGTCGTTTTGGTGTCATTTTAAAGATAATAATATTTACTAGTTTTATAAATTGGTGTGGGATTATTATTGTGTGTTGTGTCTTACATATTTACTGTATTGGTGTATTTAAATGCTTTACATACCTGTCTCCTGAGTTAAGCCTGACTGCTCGTTGCAAAGCTACCAGGGGTTCAGCCAGGGTCTACTTTGTGGGACTTTGACTGGGCACAACCCAGTGTCAGGGCGATATTGCTAGTGGGAGGTGTGTACATACAAATACCAATACCCAGCCTCTACCAGGGAGAAAGCAGAAATGCTCCACATTCATAACGATATGATGCATTTCTTCTCTCTCCCTTCGCTGATGCACTGTCTGCAGCCTAGCGCCAACACAGGCACCTTCGCACAATAGTGCAAGGCATCTTATGTGTTACAGACAGGATTGATTTTGTTCAGGAAGGAACACTTACAAGTTGTCAATAACTTAAAAAGTAAAAGGTGACAATAACTTTTAAACCAGCATATGTGGCTAATTATTACAGTGGCTGCTTCAAATTCCAATATCTCTGAAACCAAATCATCAATTTACTCATGGTTTACTTCTGTGTTCATGGAAGCTTCATATATCTACCAAAGAGAGCAACTAGTCAGTGGAAAGTGGAATCACTAGAGCCACAAGCAAGCGCATCTGCTTCCCCTGAACTTCGTACAGTGTTGGTGGCTATGCTAGTCCAGCATAGCTCTTGGGCTACAAACCCTTGTTTGGGCACAATGCTGCTCTCAGGGGCACTCTCTAGCATCCTTTGTCTATGGGAAGAGTGGATGGGGTTTGCTGCTTTAGGGCAAAAAAGTAAAGCTTGTTACAGGATTCCAGACTTGGGCCCTCATTACAACCCTGGCGGTAAATCCCGCTTACCGCCGTGCAGAAGACTGCCAATATACCGCTGCGGCAGCGGAATTACGCTACAGGTATTACGACCCACAGCTCGGAATCCGCCACAATACAGACACCCACACAAGTCCACCACACCGAAGGTCAGTGATAAACTGGCGATACCAAAACCGACACCATCACGCCAACAAGAATGGGCCCACGAATCAACGCGGCGGACTTTCAACCGCGGTAAACCATTGACGGTACACACTGCCGTGCTCAAAATACACACACATTTACAAAACACAACCACATTGGACAATTCCAAATACACACACCTGATACACATACACACACCACACCCACAACACTATAAAACACACACCCACATTACCCACAAACCCTTACTACCAGAAATTTAAAGCAGGCCAGAGAGTTACACCACCTTAAACAACAGCAGCATTCACATACACACAACACCATCACTTACACTACATCCACGCACCTCAAACAACACACACCAATACATCCCCTCACACATCACAACAGACACCACCTCACACAACACCCACACCACATCATGGCACCTCAACAACACCCCAGGTTCTCTGAGGAGGAGCTCAGGGTCATGGTGGAGGAAATTGTTTGGGTAGAGCCACAGCTATTCGGATCACAGGTGCAGCAGACATCCATTGCAAGGAAGATGGAGCTATGGCGGAGAATTGTCGACAGGGTCAACGCAGTGGGACAGCATCCAAGAACACAGGATGACATCAGGAAGAGGTGGAACGACGTATGGGGGAAGGTGCGTTCCGTTGTCTCCAGACACCAGATTGCAGTACAGAGGACTGGTGGTGGACCCCCACCTCCTCCCCGACAACTAACAACATGGGAGGAGCAAGTCTTGGCAATTCTGCATCCTGAGGGCCTCACAGGAGTAGCAGGAGGACTGGACTCTGGTAAGGCAAATCTTCACTACTTTATCCCCCCCACCCCACCTGCATGCCATCACATACCCCACCCTTACCCTCACCCCAACAACCCACAGATACCCCACCAACAAAACCCACACATCCCAAAAACAAGCCCTGCATGTAACACCAATGCATGGACCCCCATCACCAAAGCATGTTCAGTACAGATACCCACACAGACCCCAAACCAACTATCACACAAGGACCAAGCCAAGAATGCATGCACTGGAGTAAAGGGTCACCACCCATTGCACACGATGGCACACACAGATACAATGATTATTCTTTTACACCCCAACAGGACCCCTACCCAACTTCACCAGACAGGAGGTGCCAGACATATCCAATCCCCCCACAGAAGAGACCCACAGTGATGACAGCAGCTCTGCACGCCTGGATCATGGTGGCCAGCCCGGCCCATCAGGGACCTTGGGACAGTCGGTTCCCCTGACACAGTCACAAGCCACCACAGAGCCTCCCCCCTCAGGAAACACCAGCACAGCACCCACCCAGCGGGCCCATCCCTCTGTCCCCAGGAAACGTCAATCGGCAGTGTGTCCACCACTACAGGGAACCCAGGCAAACCCACCAACTTAAGAAAATCAGGTACCTGGGGGCAGTGGCAGTGGGCACACAGTTCAGGGGGCAGAGGCAGAGGACAACAGGGAAGCTGGGAGGACTGCTGTGCGACAGGGGGAAGACGGGCCCAGGGAACCCACTCTCCACGAGGCAGTCTCCAACATCATGGGAGCTTACCATCATTCCCAAGAGACGATGCCAACGGTACTGGCCAAGTTTCAGGAGACTCAGCGGCTGCAGGAGGAACACTACCTTGGGATCAGGGAGGACTTGAAGTCCATTAACAACACCCTGGTCACCATTGCAGGGTTGCTGCAAGACCTTGTCAACACGAGAAGGGATAAATGGCACAACAAGGGGCCCTTGACACTAGCCTGGAAGATGAACAGCCCTCCACCTCCGCCGGCGCTAGTGGACAGGAGGCACCACCACAGGAACACAACACCAGCACCCCACCCCCTGCAGATGGAGAACCACCCCGCAAACAGTCCCTGAGATCCAGGAACAAGACAGAGAACATTGCCAAGACCCCTGCCAGGAAATGAGACCCCTCTGAATGTCACCCTTCTGTCCCACTTTGTCACCCTGTCCATCCTTAAACTGCCATTGCTCCACTTCCAATGCCCCTTTGGACAATGCACCTGTGAAACAAATAGACTGGACTCTGCCATGGACATTCTTCCACCATCCCCCCAGCCCATTTTACAACCCCCTCCACTTACTTGCACAGAAATAAACACACTTCAATCACAAAACAATCTGGAGTCAGTCTGTGCTTTCACAAATGTGTAATTGCAATAACCATGGAATATAGCAATGTCAATTTACTTGTGCACATACCAATGTAACACAGCTGTAGGCCAGGAGGAAACAGAGCAGAGGGCACAAAGTGGGACCCAGATCTGTGAAATGGAAAGCCAAAGTGACAAGTCAGGGTCCATACACTGAGTGAAAATGACAGACTTATGCTAGCTCCAAAAATTGTGTGAGATGTGGGAGGCAGTGACATCTTCTTACCTGTGTCTCACTGGAAGTATTGCATGATTATGTTGTTTCGGTTGATGATATCCTCTTCTTCTGCCTCCTCTTCTTTACTGTCCACAGGCTCCACAGCTGCCACAAGACCACCATCTGGCCCATCCTCCTGCAGAAAAGGCACCGGCTGTCGCAAAGCCAGGTTGTGGGGAATACAGCAGGCCACGATGATCTGGCACACCTTCTTTGGTGAGTAGTAGAAGGAACCACCTGTCAAATGGAGGCACCGGATTCTGGCCTTCAGGAGGCTGAAGGTGCGTTCGATGACCCTCTTAGTTCGCCCATGTGCTTCATTGTAGCGTTCCTCTGCCCTTGTTCTGGGATTCCTCAATGGGGTCATTAGCCATGACAGGTTGGGGTAACCAGAGTCACCTGTAAATATCGAGGGACACCTGTTGGACACACACTAACTCTTAGGGACAACCCCAGACACCTATTTACACTGTATTGGGTCCTTGGCCTCACCTATTCACCACACACGGTGCCTCTGGAGTTGCCCCATCACATAAGGGATGCTGCTATTCCTCAAAATGTATGAGTCATGCACTGAGCCAGGAAACTTGGCATTCACATGGGAGATGTACTGGTCTGCCAAACACACCATCTGCACATTCATCGAATGGTAGCTCTTCCGGTTTCTGTACACCTGTTCACTCCTGGTGGGGGTACTAATGCCATATGTGTCCCATCAATGGCACCAATGATGTTGGGGATATGTCCCAGGGCATAGAAGTCACCTTTCACTGTGGGCAAATCCTCCACCAGAGGGAACACGATGTAGCTGCGCATGTGTTTCAGCAGGGCAGACAGCACTCTGCACAACACGTTCAAGAACATTGGCTGGGACATCCCTGATGCAATGGCCACTGTTTGAAAGGAACCACTTGCCAGGAAATGGAGTACTGACAGGACCTGCACTAGAGGGGGTATCCCTGTGGGATGGCGGATAGCTGACGTCAGGTCCGGCTCCAACTGGGCACACAGTTCCTGGATTGCTGCACGATCATGTCTGTATGTGACTATGATGTGTCTCTCTTCCATTGTCAACAGGTCCACCAGGGGTCTGTACACCGGAGGATGCCGCCATCTCATCACCTGCCCCAGCAGACGTGCCCTATGGAGGAGAAAAGCGAGCAGAGAGTCAGCCAACACTGAGGTAATCCAAATTGTTATTTGCTGAAAATGTAATAATCCACAATGTGCCTGTAACTGTGTGTATGCCAGGCCTAGATAGGTGTGACACAGTTATTATTAATGCCATGTGGCCCCCTGAAATGGCGGCTGCCTGACCTGTAAGGTGGGACAAGGGCATATGAGGTAACTGCGCTGGCGTTGTACACCGTCGCGGTGGGCGGTCGTAGACCACAGCACAATTCAGCATTGGTTAACATTGGGCCCTATGGGTCTCAGGAGCCAATGACGATGTACGCCGGCAGAGACAGTACGCACCGCCGCGCCCGTGACCGCCATTTTCTGTCTGTTCACTCACTTGATACCTGACCTTCAACAGGAGAGGACCCACCTACACTGCAAGTGCTGCTGTGACCATTGTCAGGAAGCGACGATGGCTCGAGTGTCTGGGGAAAGGGCCCCTGCCTTCACTTTGGAGGAGTTGGAGAAACTAGTGGATGGGGTTCTCCCCAAGTACACGCAACTGTACGGTCCTCCAGACAAACAGGTTAGTACACTGTGAGCATGCCGAATGGGCAATGCCTGCTTTGAGTGGTGTGGCTGGAAGAAACATGGGGGGGGGGGCTGAGGCCTACATGTGCGGATGCTGAGTGTATCTGTGTCATGGCATGGGTGGGAACTGGTGGGCAATGAGTATGACGGTCCGGCCGGGTGAGTAATGTCCTTTCCCCCTGTACCATTCGTCTAGGTCAGCGCCCACCAGAAGAAGGCTATTTGGCGTGCCATTGCCAATGACGTCCGGACCCTGGGGGTCTACCACAGACGGAGCACCCACTGCCGTAACAGATGGGAGGACCTGCGCCGCTGGAGCAAGAAGATGGCGGAGGCCCAGCTGGGGATGGCCTCCCAATGTGGAAGGGGTGCCCGTCGCACCATGACCCCCCTGATGTTCTGGATCCTGGCGGTGGCCTTTCTGGAGTTAACTGGGCGCTTGAGGGCATCACAGCAGCCGAAGGGGGTGTGAGTACACTCTCATTCAGCTGACTCTGCGCGCATTACGAGGTGTCTGGGCGGGGTAGGTGGGCAGTGGGTTCTCCGAGGCCAGGGCGATCTTGGTAGGCAAGGTCTCTTGTGAGGCAGGCTATGTGGCACCCCAAACCCACTAGTGTTAAGAGCCATCCACACCTAGTCAGGCTCCTGTGACTTCCAGGTGTGCAGCAATTGGGCTTAGGCTTTGTACCCCATGGTCATGGGAAAAATCTAGGAACTGTAAGTGCATGGCGTAGTGCAGAGGGCTGCTCACTGTCTGTTGTGTCCGCCAACGGTAGTGGTGTTGCATAAACTGAACATGTCTTTCTTCTGTCTTCCCGCACCCCTTTTTGTGGTCTCCTTGTTCTTGTCTGCAATAGCATCATCAGGCGGAGGAGCATTGGCACCGGAGCAGGAGGGAGCTGCATCCCACTTGGCCCTGGAGGGTGAAGCAACAGAGTCTGAAGCCACCAGTGGGACGGAGGGCGAGGGGAGCTCCACGAGGGGGACAGGAGCAGAGACCAGCAACAGCGACTCCTCCTCTGATGAGAGCTCTCTTGCGGTGGCGGGCCCCTCTGTGCCCACCGCATCAACAGGTACAGCCGCCACCCCCCCCTACCAGCACCACCCTCCCAGCAGCCACTCAGCGTGTGTCCCGTGCCTGCTCACCCAGGGGGGTGGGCATCTCCTTCGCCCCAGGCACCTCAGGCCCTGCCCCAGTCAGCCCTGCTGCCCTCAGTGAGGAGGCTATTGACCTCCTGAGATCCCTCACTGTTGGGCAGTCTACCATTGTGAATGTCATCCAGGGTGTTGAGAGGCATTTGCAACAAGCAAATGCATACCTGGAGGGCATTCATTCTGGTCAGGAAGCCCAACAGAGAGCATTTCAGGCTCTGGCCTCAGCACTGATTGCAGCCATTGTCCCTGCGTCCAGCCTCCCCCCTCCAACCTCCTCCACCCAGACCCAATCCCCTGTACCTCAGCCTATCCCAAGCACACCATCTGACCAGCATGCACACATATCAACACACAAGAGTGGCTCAGGCAAACATAAGCACCACACATCCCACAGGCACTCACACAAGCACCATACCCATGCACACATACCAACATCCACTTCCTCCACTGTGTCCCCCTCCTCCACGTCTCCCTCCTCCCTCCCAGTCTCGTCTCCACTCACACCTGCATGCACTACATCCTCAGCCACTACCTCCATCACCAGCACGCCCATCACCACACACCGCTCACGTGCAATCACCACCCCCACTCCCATTCACACATCCCCAGTGTCCTCTCCCAGTGTGTCAGTGAGCCCTCCTCCCAAAGTACACAAACGCAGGCACACACCCACCCAACAGCCATCCACCTCACAACAGCCTCCAGCCCATGCACCTTCACACAAATTCAGCAGACGTACACCTCCTCCAACCACTACCTCTTCCTCCACTCCCAAACCCCCTCCATCTACCCGTCCCAGTTTGTCTAAAAAACTTTTCCTGGCTAACATTGTCCTCTTCCCTACACCTTCCCCCCGTCCTTCACCTAGGGCCAGGCTTTCCAGGTTCCAGCCCAGAACCTCAGCCACCACGTCCCCAGGCACAGTGGTGGCAGCAACTGCGGGGTCATGGAGTGCGCCACCCGTCAGGGCTGCCAGTGGGCCATGTAGCGAGGGCAAGGACATTCCGCCACCTGCCAAGGTAAAAAGGGGGCCCACATCCCAGAGGGAGAAGCCGAAACTACCAGCCACCAAGGGCTCAGCGAAAACGAAAGGGGATAGTGGCAAGACAACTGCGCCACCATCAAAGGTGGGGAAGGGCCAAAATCAGAAGGGCAGGTCAGGAGAGGGCATGGTGGAACCGACTGAGGGACCAGTGTCACACCTTCTGTCCACGTCCACGCCAACCTGTACGGCGGCGGACACCGCTAGCTGAACCGCCACCTGCACCGCCTCTGGCACGTCTGCAGCCGCTGCGACAGTCCCTAGCCTCTTCCCCGGTGGGCATCTGTCCAAGGCTGCAGTAGACATCCTGCTTTCTCCCTCAGCGGGTGGTGACCCATGAACCGCCACCAGCCCGGCCGCCACAGACCTCTCCGCCAGCACCGCCGCCACACACACCGCCGCAAGCACCGCCAGCGCCCCGCGATGTCCTTGGACAGTGGCCCCACCGCTGACATGCCTACCATCCCCAGTGGTCAGTCATCCGAGGCTTGAGGAGAGTTCCAGGACCCTGGGCAGCTTCCATGAAGCATTACTGTCATCACTGTTGGCACCTGCAGGTGGAAGGCGAAGCCACAGCAGTGTGGGGTATGTCGCTGCCTCCATGGCGTATCCTGCTACCTGTACCTCGCCAATGTCGTGCCACGCACACCCAGGTGAGTGAATTGTACCGGCCACACTGCAAGTGAAGCACTCTGGGCACAAGGCCCCCTCCAGAACCAGTGGAGTATCACATCCACTACCTCAGTCCTTGGCAGGATGAAGCACTCTGGGCACAAGGCCCCCTCCAGAACCAGTGGAGTATCACATCCACTACCTCAGTCCTTGGCAGGATGTAGCACTCTGGGCACAAGGCCCCCTCCAGAACCAGTGGAGTATCACATCCACTACCTCAGTCCGTGGCAGGATGAAGCACTCTGGGCACAAGGCCCTCTCCAGAACCAGTGGAGTATCACATCCACTACCTCAGTCCTTGGCAGGATGAAGCACTCTGGGCACAAAGCCCCCTCCAGATCCAGTGGAGAAATGCATCCACTACCTCAGACCTTGGCAGGATGAAGCACTCTGGGCACAAGGCCCCCTCCAGAACCAGTGGAGTATCACATCCACTACCTCAGTCCTTGGCAGGATGAAACACTCTGGGCACAAGGCCCCTTCCAGAACTAGTGGAGACTGTTATCCACTTGAGAGACTGTGGCTTTGCACTCCCCAGGATAAAGCAGTAGGCAAACCACCCACTTGAGAGACTTGAGAGACTGTGGCTTTGCACTCCCCAGGATAAAGCAGTGGGCAACTCACCCACTGGAGAGACTTGAGAGACTGTGGCTTTGCACTCCCCAGGATAGAGCAGTGGGCAGACCACCCACTGGAGAGACTTGAGAGACTGTGGCTTTGCACTCCCCAGGATACAGCAATGGGCATGGAGCCCCCTCGTGCAGCAGTGGCGTTGTGCTTTCATGTGGCTGAGGCGTTCCCCCTCCCCCTGAGGTGCCTGTTTCCTTTCGATCTGATGCCCCTGCAGTGTTCTCTCCGTTTCCAGTCAGGTATCTAGTGTGGGCTTCGCCCATGCATTTTGGGCCCAATGGTCCACGAACAATGATTGGTGCACTATCCGGACTGTGTAATTGGTGTACATAATTGTATATACTGGATTTTGAACGTTGATAATGAGATTTCACATGATTACATTCGTTCAAATCATTTCCTTTTGTCCTTGCGTTCTTCCAGGGGGTGGGAGGAGTGTATATGTAATGTTGCTGCATGTATTTGTGTGTATGGTGTTGTGGGTGAGGGTGGGGGTGGGGGTTTGCATGTTGCATGTGTATGTCACTCTCTTTTCCCTCCCCCCTCCCCTTTGTTGTAGGTGCAGTACTCACTGTGGTCGTCGTCGCGGTCTTTGGTGCTCCTGATAGAAGAGAAGGAAGACCAGCATCGGCAGTATCTGCAATTTGGGCTCCATGGCGTCCTCGTTCCTTGTGGGGTGTAGAGAGGTGAGTGTTTTCCCTTCTGTGAACTGTTTCCGCTGTGTTTTTGTTTGCATTGGTTCCGCCCCGGAAAAGGTGGCGGTTAGGCGTCTTGAAATACAGTGGGCGGTACTTTGTCTTCCGCCTGTCTGTTGGCAGTTACTGCCACGGTGTTTGTTGCTACCGCCGTGGCGGTCGTAGTGCTAAAGTGGCTTTCTAAGTTGGCGGTTTCCGCCATGGTCGTGATGCCATTTTTTTCCGCCGGACTGTTTGCGGTATCACTGCCGCTTTAACACCGACCGCTAGGGTTGTAATGAGGGCCTTGGTCTCCTGTACAACACTGCTGGTCTCCTGTATTGGGGCAATCCAAATTCCTGCAGTGCCCCCATATTCTTAGCCAGGGACCACACGTAGAGCAAGCACTCTCCAGCCATCCAGTTCCACAGCATTTTCTATGGCATCAGTGTGCAGTAGCAAGAGTCCACAGGGCCAATTCCATCAGCGAGCAGTCCAATAGAGGTATCCCAAGACACCATTGCAGATCCAATGCCCATTAAACCTGGGAAAAGAATCAAATGACTGACACCAGATGTTGTGGACAGGGTATAGTGATGGGCAGAGGTACCAAGCAGCAGCAGGCACATCCACTAGGCTTTCTAGCAGGGACTACAGCAGTGCTGGCTCTTTCTTTTTACTACTCCCAAGTAATATTTTCTCTTTTTCTCTTTTTCTCCCTTTGCAGAAGATTCTAAAGGAAAGTGGAGAGTCTAGACAATGGTGGAACCAGACCCAGTCTAACTCTTCCACCTCACTCCCATTCTACTAACCCCCCCATCCTGCCAAAGTATCTGATTACACTAAACTGACCTCCTGATGTAATTTTATCAAAACGTCCAGGATGGAGGACAATGTGATCTAGGTATTCTGATAGGATACCATGCCCTTGTGGTCAGACTTCAACAGATGTGATGCACTATTCCATCTCTCACTTTGTCTAACACATACACAGGACCATGACAGCCAAGATTTCCAGTGTGTTTCAGTGTGCCCTGCTGCAGCCAATTCCTTGAGCACATGCCGTTTCCCTATGCCTTTTCCCTGCAGCCCTTGGCATACTTGATGCCCTCACACATGATCCTTTGAAGGGAGGTGTAAAACCAATGAAAACTCACTGCTAGAGTATGATGGGGGCCATAGATGGTTGAACTAAGCAACAACAGTGGTGGAAGAATTTTGCAACATCGCCTTAAGCTAGGATAGTCGGACTAAGCGAGTGACTTTGAGTGACCACTGTGCAGCTCCAATAGTGTGCCACCTGTGAGCCATGTAGCGCAGCAATACAGGAGAGATTGTAGAGTTGACTGATGAGAAAGTTTCTGCCATGCCTCAGTAATTTTCATAATTTTCATAATTTTCATATTTGAATTATGCTGGTTTCTGTCTTCCATGAGAAGTTAACTAATGTAAGCATACATGTCACATAAGAAACCTTTGTGATGAAAATGTGTCGCTTAAGACATTTTTTTCTGCAAACCAGTCCCCTTTCCAGTATCTCAAATGACTTTTGGACACAGGGTTTGCAGTATTACTCCACTGGATGTCGATTTTCTATTTTTAATGTTCTTTAGGGCCTACTTTATATGTCAGATGATATTTAGGCACCAATATTCTGTTACCATATGTTTTTTAAACTTTTGTAACTTTTTTTGACTCAGGGGATTTCTGTTTGTGTCTGTCAGATTTCCCCCTAAATTGTGTTAATTGCAAAAACAAGATGATGGATGGAATATTTGATTTATTCTCAACCACTGGCAATTGCTCAGGCTGCATCCCAATCCATTGTTTTTCAACTACCATGCCACCTCAGTTTGGACCATGCTATATTCAAATCAGTCTTGACGCTGCTCTTCATGGGAATAGTCAAGCTTGAACTGCCAGACCAGGTCCTCCCTGGACTGGATCACAAGCAACTCAGGGCTGGATTTACCCTTAATAGGGCTCCCCAGGCAGGTATAGCTTGGTTCCAGTGGCATGACAACCCATTATTTTTCACCCACCATGCCAAATTGGTTTTGGACAGAGCCATAGGCAAATTAGTCTTGACCCAATGGCTGAGATTAATCAAAGCCTTCCATCCACCGCCTTGTTGTTTTTGCACATAAATCTTGTTGAAACTAAATAAAGTGTGCCTTGTGCTCTTAAAATGATAAAACATTATATTGTGGTTTCAGTAAGAATAAGTATGCCATTTCAGTACAAAATACCAGTCACAAGTCACTGACCAGAGATGTAGACAGAAGCATGCCAAGGAGCAAGGCATCACTCACGAAAACATGAATGGTGTTGAGAGGACATAGGTGGAACTAGTTCTGTAATTGCTCCCAAACCAACCACTCATGCTTGTAGCTATCTACAGCAAAGGAGAGTCCATGGAGCAGAGGAAGCATCAGCCCTCAACACACCCACTGACCCATGGACTGTGGACTGTGCAGACTGTGGCTAGAGTGCTGAAAAAGAAGTCTTCATATTGAGTCATGGGACCCTTTCAGCATACACAGCAGCCACATAATCTGTAACCCACAGGGAAAATGTGCGAGGGGCAGAATGGTCAACCTAGCGCTGATTATCCAACTTAAGGCTCTCTTGTCCTTTCCTGAAGGTACCTTTCAAACAGGCTTTGCAAACACAGTTGATACTCACATTGGATGCAAGCTTTTACAGATTCCCTCCCAAAATGGACAGAAACATGAAAGTAGAAGTAGAAGGTGGTGCACATAAATGCTGCAAGGAATGGAATAGCTTTTGAAGGTTTTCTGTAATAGGTGGGCCTCTGGGAGTTTACAAAGAATAGTGATTTTACAAACATAGGGCTAAGAGAATCTGACTTTCATTAAAGACTTAGGGCCACATGTACAAAGCTTTTTTTCTGGCCACCAATGGCCCAAATCGCCTAATCAGGCTGTTTACAATGAGAAGAAAGCATTTTGCGATGTACAGACCCATTTTTGCGATTCAGTAATCTATTTACCGAATCACAAAAAGGATTTGTGAGTTGCAATTGCGAAGGGGCGTTCCCTTCCTAATTGTGAGTCACACTGCGATGTAGGATTGTTTTGTGACCGGGAATGCGGTCACAAAACAGTCGCACTTAGCACTGATTTCAATTTGTTGCTAACCCATTCGCACATGGGAAGGGGTTCCCATGGACCCCTTCCCCTTTGTTAATGGTAGCGAAAATATTTTTTCAGGGACCACTGCCTGCTCTGAAAAAATGAAAAGAAAACTTTTAATTTTTGTTTTTTAAATACATCCCGTTTTCCCTAAGGGAAAGCATGACGCATTTAAAAATAAAATAAAAAATAAACTTGCTTTTTTTAAAAGCAGTTGCAGACATGGTGAATATTTATGAGGTAGGTCATTTACGACCCCATTGGGAATCGCAAACAGTGTCTGACACTGTTGTACATCAGGTTTTGCGAGTCGCAAATTGCGAGTTGCTAAGACTCGCACCTTTTATTCGTACATGCTGTCTAGCATTATGCATTAATCCCATTATTGCTACTCCATGCTGCACTATAAAGTCATTACATCCTAAACATAAACAATCCAAAACACAGTCATCCTCGTCTTTAAATGTGAAACTTGCTCCTTCCTCCGTCTGCGAGAACCTTAAATAACAATCATGAACTTCCTTACAAAATGACTTGTATCATCTGGAAATTTATTGGGGATTTTCTGAAAGACACAAAATTCTTTGTTAAAGAGATTGAACAAAAATAATAGCTGTATAGTGAGCATTGTAACTCTATCTAAAACACATTTTTATGTATCTCCATTTTAATCATTTTATTATAATCTCATAAACCAGTGAAGGGAAGGCGGGATAATGCTAGCCTCAATGTCTTTAATGAAATTTAGATTCTCTTGGCACAATATATTTGGAGAATTGCTATTTCATTATAAGACCGGAGGCTATGATTATGCATTGGTAGCCCTCTAATACCACATTTGACATATGTTCAATCGGTTTACAATAATGCTTAGCAAAGACAGAAGCATTCGACCAATCAGCCGCTCACATAATATCCTCAAGTCTCCTATTCTTCCTAAGGTCTTGACTGGCCATTACACCTCTCACTGAATGAGCATGCACTTTCTATTAATCAATCCCTACTTGCTGCATGGTACATTTCACCCGTCTCACAATAATGGCTATTGCTATGGTTTCTGATTTAAATGGTTTCAGAAAGGAAATCCTTAATTGGTTTACTCTGTCAGGGCAAAATTCATCTATTCAAGAATCATATTCTCTCATGCAATCCATTACATACAGTTTCTTACATGCATCAAATCGGACATAAAAAATTGTATCTGACTTAGTTTTGATTCTCTTTGTATTATCAAACGTTACTCTAAAAGGGTCATAAACCCTGTTACTTATCTCCAATGCCTTGACATCAGAAACTCAATGTCAAGAAATTAGGCACAACAAGGACGCTAGCTTCATAGTTTATCTTTTCAAAACTAAATATCCGGCCATGAAGAAAACAAGGTTAGAACCAAATTGACATCCTACAAGACATCATACCGTGGTTTAGGAGGTCTCCGTAATATGATACTTTCAAGAACTCTACTAACCAAAACATTTTTTCCTATACTCTTACCATCAAGCTGACTGTGGCCTACAGATACTGCTGATCTGTAACAGTTAATAGTTCTATAACTAAGTCCTTTATCAAACTGTTCCACTAGGAAATTTATCACCTCCACTTTAGGAGCCTCCACAGGATCCAAATTCCTTTCTATGTACCAACGTACCCAACACTTCCAAATCCCCAATATCTACGTCAGGTTCCTGGTGCCCAAGATTCCTTGAGTGGCTCCTCAACCTTTCCCCTAAAAACCTGAGATGCCTGAAGATCTCCTGATACTGATACTTCCCAAGCAAGAAGGCTTAAAGTCCCTGTCTGAAGTAGGAGATGATCTTCTTTATCTACATCTCTCAACAGACCCTCCATGACAGGAAGACAGAAAGGTATTTTTCATGCTAGCTCTAGAAAAATTGTAAACTACTGTTGTGATACCCAAAATGGAGATACCAGTACAAGGGAACACTTCTCCCTTCCCACTTTCAGCAGAACCCTCTGAATCATTGCGAAGGGGGGAAACGCATAAAACTTGCCTGGTCTCCCAACTCTGTAAGAATGCATCTACTTCTAGAGCCCCTGAATCTGGTATCCATCTGCAATATTTCTTCAGTTGAAAGGTCAGTCTGCTCACTGATTGAGTTTTTTAAACAATCTCATGTCAATTTCTAATCACTGTATTCTCTTAAGAATCTTGAATTCCAGTCCGCAGATACATTTGCCTTCCCAGGCAACAATACTGCCCTCAAACTTATTTTGTGTTCTAAACATAACATCCAGATTTCTTTGGCTAAATCTGAAAGCCACGGGACCTCCTTTCTCCTAAGTGATTTACATAAACCACTGCAGAAACATTTCCATTTTCAGCAAAACAGCTCTGCCTTGTAAACAATCATAGTAACTCATAAGGGAATAAAGCCCTGCTGTCAAATGCAAATAAATTATGTGATGTACTTTCTCTGTGTTTGACAATAATCCACCAGTCTCCTCAAAACCCAAACGGTCACTCGCATCTGATTCCAAAATGAACCCCGGAGTGCATCTAAGAATTGCTTGCCCATTCCAAGCATCTAAATTCTCTAGCCACCAACAAAACTCTTCTTCACCTCTAGATCTAGAACTATCTTGTCCTCATACCACAATCCTGCCCTGAGGGCCTTTGCCTTTACTCTTTGTAATGCATGGTATTGCAATGGAATCACTGCCTGAATCGAAGAAGATAATAAACCTTGTCAGCCTCGCTAACTCTTAGAGTAAAAATTTTTTTTTTAGCACATAGCAAATTTCTTGCCTTATCTTTGTCATCTTTAATGCAAACGCAAAACCACATTGACAGTGCCAATAAAATCCTAAAACTCCTGAGTATGAGAAGGGGTTAATACAGCTCTTCTATGTTTACAATAAAACCTAGTCTCTCCAGCAGTGTTTTGATCTAAATCTTTCAGAACTTGAGACTGACATTGTGACATAATCAAGATGTTGTGTAGGTAGATGATCATACACACACCCCTCTTTCTCAGGTAGGAAACCACTGCTCTCAGCACCTTGGTGAAACACCATGGAGCTGAGGATGGACCAAAGGGTAGGCAACAAAATTGTAACAGACAATTCTGCCAGGAGAACTGTAGACACGGTTAGCTGTTCTCTGCACGGGGATTTAAAGTAGGTGTCCTTGAGATTCATATTTACAAACCAATCATTCTGTAGCAACATGTCTCTCAAAAAATTGATCCATTCTATCTTAAAATGCCTGTACATCAGGAATTTGTTCAAATCCCTTAGGTTTATGACAGGTCTTCAAACTTTATCCTTTTTCTCTGTAAGAAAGAGTGTACTTACAAAAACGTTGTCTTCTTTTCTTTGTCTTCTTTTCTCACCTCTATAACAACTCCTTTCATCAACAAAGACTTTGGGGCTCATTATGAGTTTGGCGGTCCCACCAGAGGACCGCCAAACTCACGGGGAGGATGCCACCGCCATGGTTGTGATGTTCCCCCCGAGCCTATTACAATGTTCCAGCCTGCCTGACCAGCGGGAACATTGTAATGAGCATTTTGGCCAGGCTGACCGGCAGCAGCAGTAGTAGGATATTGGCCTCAGCTCCTTTAAGGGAGCCAAGGTCAACATCCTAGCACTCCAGAACCCTCAAAATGCACACTGTTTGCACTGGCTTTCCGCCAGCATTTTTAAGGCAGGGTCCCCACCATGAAAAGGCTGGCAGAAAGTGGGGTTGTATACAGCCAGGCAGCGCTGAGATCAGCGCCACCATGGCTGGTTACAAGCCCGACAGCTCTCACCCCCTTGGGATCCATGATGCTGGCGGGGACGACCGTATTTAGGAGTGTGGCAGTCCAACTATCAATGCAAGTGTAGGGGTCCTTGGACCTTCACACTCGTAATGAGGCCCTTTATCTCTTCCTCTACCACTCTCTGTTGGTCTGCACTCAAAATCAACTCTCTTGGAGGAGGGTACTAAAAGGGTGTTTCCCAAAAATATATTTTCAAACCGCTGAGAGTTTCTAAAGCCCATGTGTCCTGAGTAATGGTCTCCCAAAAGTGGGGAAAGTACTTTGGGCGACCCCCCTAATCTTTCCAGGAAATTAGGAGAAGAAATCACTGTACTTGCGATGTCTTTGAGGTAAGAATGAACCACCTTGATAGCCTCTGCCAATGGCTTTCTGCCTGTAGTTATTGATTTGGGATTCTGAACGTCCTTCTGAAAGCCATGGCGAGCAGAACTTCCCTTCTGCAGGCCCTGCCAAAAACACCTCCACTGAAGACTCTGCACATATTGTTCTGAGCCTTGTCCAGGACTGTGAATGTTGCAACATATTTGCCCAGGCTTTTAACCATGTCTTCCACAAACAACAAACCCTTTGGGCTCTCACTGGCTTCTTAGGTAGCTAGATCCCCAGTTTGGGATTTATCGTCATTAACACAGCCTTGCATCTTTCAGCATTTAGGCCTGTGTTAGCATTGCCTAGAAGAACCATGGCCATTTGGCTCCAACCTCTCAAATGGTCTAGGTCTAAAGGAAGGCCCTTAATGTGTGCCTCTTCTGTCATATCGATAATTCTTGCAAGTGGACCAACAACATCTAGGAGATCGATCCTGGCACTGCTTGAGGGATCTTTCCAATGCCTTCCTGGGATTCCTGCCCATCTTAAAAAGAAAGGTGATTAATTCAGGATCTGGATTCGGGGTGAGGGAAACCTTATCATGGATGACCAGTCTAGAACATTCTGCCATGTGAACATTCCCGACCTGTTCCTCAAGTGCATTTCTAATTCATCTCTTGATGAAATTGCCCACATGGTCTAAGGGCCACCAATCTGCACGTCTTGGGTGCTTGATATTATGGGGCAGGAGCATTTCTTACCCTTAAGGGTTCACAACAGTATCCTTGGAGGTGGAGGGAACAACATCCTCTACAAAGAGCTCATCAACCCTATCATCCCCCTGTTGGAGATCCAGCGCATATTTGTCAAAAGAATCATCATCTAATCTTTGATAAACATCTTCCACAAACTCAGTACCTTGAGTATCTTGTGTGCTTCTTAGGACAGCCATCTCCAGTGTGTCGCAAAGGACACCTTTCCTGTTAGGTAACATGCAGCATAGAGCATATATCTCTTTTTAGGTGTTAAGAACTCCCATTGCTTTAAGGGTAATTGACCTTCTCAGTGTTCTGTCTTCCTTTTTTTCTTTCCCTTTTTAACTCCATTATTCGAATCCTCCTATAAACTCCAATAACCATTATCAGATCCCTTCTTACTTTTTCTTTTTTGCATGACCTTACCAATGGACTCTCTTACACAGCTATGCATCTCATGCTGAATTAACTTTTTGATGGTTTCTTCATTAATTTTTCCCTCAGTGAGCTCAGGGTATTCTCTATCCTTGTCAGACATTTTAATATATGTATATATTATACAGGTAAACTCAAAGAGCAATAGAAATTTATGTATCTTCCAGAAATTGCTTGCTGTATCTGTGAAAGTCAAAAGCCTCTTGAATCCTCAATAAAATAATTAAATCACGCTGATACAAATAAACAGTAAATTAAATTGTTCAATGAAGTGGGTAACTTATGTTAATAGATCAATCTCTGCTAAAGAAACAGTGGGCCTGATTGAGATCCTGGCAGACGAGTTACTCCATCCCAACAGTGACGGACATCCCGTCCACTGAAATATAAACCCCATAGTATATATTGGGATTAATATTTTGGCACATAGGATATCTGTCACTGTTGTGATGGAGTAACTGGTCTGACCAAGATCTCAATCAGGCCCACAATCCATCAGCTGCAGGCGAGAGATACTGTAACTGTCAACTGTCACTATGACACCTACAGATCTCGAAAAACTGCAGCATAATAAATATTAAACTCAATGGGCCAAGGCTCAAATCAAAATGGTGCTGAAATCTTGTGTTGGGTTGGCCTATAGCTGTTGCCCAACACTTTCCTCAAAGGTTGACATGAGCATCTTCACTCATGCAGCAGCCTGTCACGCAGGCTTCGGGCAGCCTCAATTAATGGTGCCAGCCCCTAGGAAGAGATCAGCTTCAGGGCTGCCTCTGGAATGCTCTTTGGGCGGCTGCTAAATAACACAGCCAGTGCTATCCTGAGAAAAGCGGCACCTGTGGCAAACGCACAGCTGTCACATCCCTGAAATTTGAAAGTAAGATTTACCAATATTACCTAAACACCAGTTATTCACTCGAGCAAAAAGTGATATATATAAATATATATAGGTGACTAAGATAAAACAAGTCAAACATATTATCAACAATGATAAATAAGTAAGCAAAATGAAAATAGAAAGCTATGGGACACATTTCCATAGATTGGAAACCAGTAAAATGTCAAACACACAGTACTGTGGGTTTATAATGAAATATAAAGTGCTACTTATCTGTGAGGAGCAGCATTAAAAAGAGGATGATGATACTGCATATGGACCTTTTACATGCTGTGAAGATTCTGTTCTGGATTGCTTATGTTTATGATGTAATGACTTTAAAGTGCTGTATGGAGGAGCTTTAAATTTATTACTGCATAATGCTAGTCTCTGGTCTTGTAATGAAATTAATGTGGGATAGTGCTGAGGCATGCATCTCCAAAGGCAGGATGCAAACATCCAAGCGAAGTGCTGCAAACTGTTAAATAAAACCTCACCAGCCTTCAGGAATGATCACATTTGCCAAAACTAAGGACAAAACATAAACTTTGCAGATTCCTGACTATGCTGACCATTGATCTATCAGTTATTTAAGGAGCGAATAAGGCATAGGTCCACTTTATCATAATCTTATCATAAAAACGTTATAAACAAAAGTAAGTGTATTAATCAAAAACCTGCTATTGCTTTGTGAAACATTTCCTGTCACCGTCACCAATATCAAACCTGAAAAAACTATTTTGAAGATATAAAATGACTAAAGTTGATGAAAAACAGCAGCTTTTTTGCAAACTAATACAAAAATTGGCAGAAGTATCTATTCTGTTTCTAATGCAAGATTAGCACTTGAAAAACAGAGTAATGAGAATAGAAGCTGGCAAGTCAGAAGCAGATTAAGATGTACATAGAGTGTTTTTTACGAACAGTTATATCACGCTTAAAAACACACAAAAGTGCCTTCTGACAAAGGGCAATTATGGCAAGCAGGCAGACATAATTTCCAAACAAAAAGGAGTTCATCCGTGTTGGAGACACACACCTTGTGTGCAAATGACCCAATCTTTGTTCACATTAGTTAAAGAGCCTGACTTCTATTAGGCCAATTGCACTGTGTCCATTTCAATGCTAATCTACACAGCACACATATTATAAATTCATATGTCCTCTTAGGCCCAGAAGACAGAAGTGAATACACACGTGGGGACGCGTACCTCAATATTGTTCCCATGTACTTTCCATGTAAGGCAGCTAGAAGATAATGACACCCTTCAAACTCTTCAAACAAAGGAATAAAGACATACAATTCAATGGTACGCACAAATGTCATAAACCCAACTTAACTGGAGCATTCACAACAACATCTTTAGTGTTAGGTATTTGTGACACATGTTTTTCTGTTTCATATATGCAAGAAAGCATTGGATTTTTTAAAAAGGAAAAGCAATTCGAATAGTTTCCATTTTTCACTACAGTTTGCAAACTAGTGCATACATTGAGCCGGTGGTTGAAGTTTGGGCCCACTGGAACCCATTTGAGGGGACAGGCACTTATTTTACCCCAACAGACTGCAGTCTAGCGCAACAGAGGGACAAACACAATGGGGAAAGTATGAAGAGGAAGATGGTGACAGTGACAAAGGCAGAAATCAATGATGAAAAAGTAGCTGCAAGAGATAAATCAAGACAGGGTGGCCGCTGCCTATGCGGTGACCACCCTGCAGGAGTCATTAAGAGTTTCCTGCTAGGTCGGCGGGCCTAGCAGGAAACAGGCTACAGCATTGTCTCCGGTTTGTAATTGAGTCGGCGGGAATGCTGTAGCCACCCTTGCCATGTTCATTGTCTGCAAAGTGAACATTGTGACGGTGCTGGGCAGGGGGGGCGCCTGCACTGCTCAGGCTAAGTGCATGGGCCCCACTGTGGCCTCCTCCACCTGCTCTCTGCTAGCCTTTTCATAGCAGTGTTACCGGCATGAAAAGGCTGGCAGAGAATGGGTTGTAATCCACAGGACAGAACTGCTTGCAGTTTTGGTTATGAACTTTGTTAGTATTTTGTTTCTGTGTTGTTTATATATGGTGTGGTTGTACCTTTAAATGAAATGGCAGCTTGTTCCACATCTGTTATTGGGCCCTGATGAAGACCATGAGGGCTAATACGCCTGAGCTCTAAATATATTATTTGTATAGCATTTTCCCGGAGTGCTGGCTTCTTTCCTGAAGTAACAAAACTGAAAAGAAGGATTGTTTGTACATTATTAGCAGGTACCTGCACCCACTTTCACTCGAGCTGGCAGCAGTGTTGTAGCCTGCAGGGTGCACCAGCACCCTCACCATGTTCACTGTCTGCAAAGTGAACATTGTGACGGTGCTGGGCAGGCGGGCCCCTGCACTGCCCATGCTAAGTGCATGGGTCCCACTGTGCCCCCTTGCACCTGTTCTCTGCTGGCCTTTTCATGGCAGTGTCACCGCCATGAAAAGGCTGGCGGAGAATGTGTCGTAATCGGCAGCACAGCACTGCGTGCAGTTCACGTTATGAACTTTGTGAGTATTTTGTTTCTGTTTAGTTTTCATGTGTTGTGGTTGTACCTTTAAATGAAATGGCAACTTGTTCCACACCTGTTATTGGGCCCTGACGAAGACCATGAGGGTCGATATGCCTGAGCTCTGAATAAATTATTTGTATAACATTTTCCTGGAGTGCTGGCTTCTTTCCTGAAGTAACACGACTGAAATAAGGATTGTTTGCACATTATTAGTGGGTCACTGGTCCCACTTGCCCTGCAATAACCCATTGGTTGATTTGATCGTGGAAGGCAGGTCTGTGCCCATACATTTCTACATATCTACAAAATTTGTTTAATTTAATGTATGTTTAGAGTTGGAAGATAAGTTTATAATTTGAAAATGTAATCATTAGCGTATTTTAAAAGAATAATAAAATTACACTTCTAAATAAAATGTAGAATTATTTGAAAACAACAGAAGGGATCACAACTTCTTAGTAAATTTATAAAATTTGGTAAATATACATATATATATATATATTTGTATTACCTAGTGGCGGTCACCATTAGGTACTAATAGTTAGGTCTGCTTTTCTACAGAAACAGTGTTTTTTGGTTTGCTAATAACTTTGTCCCCGTTGGACCAATTTTCACAAAACTTTCCCCAAAAACATTAATCCACCACAACTCCTTCCTGGAAAATTTTGGGATGATCCATTAAGCAGGGGCCGAGAAAAAAAGGGGTCTCAAAACCAAAAATCCCCATATGTTTTCCATAGACTTCTTTAGGCAGGAATGCACCAAAAACTGCTGAACCAAATTACACCAAATTTAGGAGGCACCCAGACTGTGCCTTGTTGGTGATTTGTTGTAAATCTGTTCAATAGTGTTTCAGAAATAAAGGTAAGAAAATAATTGTACATCTGGGTGGTTGGGTCTGCAAGAGTCTCAAGAGACAGCAGTTTAAAAATAGAGCATTCTGATTGGCCAAGGAAGCTCTTGTGACGCAGACTCTTGTGGGAGCGAGCTCTATGACTGGCTATGAGCAACATTAGAAAGATGTTGCTGGCAGCCATAACAGGATTTGCAGAATCGGCCTGTTTGCAATTCGAAAAATGCTTTTTGGGATGTACAAAGGCCAAACTGCGATTCGGTAACTTGCTACCGAATTGCAGTATGGGTTTTGTGATTCAGTATTAGCAAGAGGCATGTTCAGGGCGTCCCTTCCTAATACTATCCCTGTGATTCCTGCGATTTACAGTGGGACGCAAATTGCAACCTACCTCATTATTATTAATGAGGTAGGGCTATTTGCTACCCACCAGGAATCGCAAAAGAAACTCAGTGGAGTTTCTTATGTTTGGAATTGCAATTTCCTAATTGTGATTCGCACGGAATCGCAATTAGGAAATCGCAATTCCAAATGTTCGTACATGTGGCCCTAAGTCCCCTGTCCTGAAGTTAAAAAAAGTAATATAAGGAGGTAGTGTACGGATATCCTGACCCCATGCCCCATGTAGGGGGGGACCCAGAGGAACCCCCCCCCCCCATCCATGGGCCAAAAAGAAAAAAAGTCAGCAAACAATGCAGAAATCCTGCAGGGCTCCTGTGGGATTGGAAAAAACAAAACAAAACAAAATGGCAGTCAGGCCAT